>NC_136516.1:47234323-47286823 GCF_053919585.1 Euprymna scolopes | reverse complement strand
GCTGTTAATCACTGTTTCGTAGTTCGATGGCTTACTGCTAGCCACTGCACTATGAAACAGCAGTTAAAAGCTGGTTACCATAGTTTCGTATAATGGCGGACTGTTAACCACTGCCTCTTAGTATGATGGTAGAATGTTAACCACTGCTGCATGCTATGGTAACTGTTAATCATTTTCCTTAAGTATTTAATTCACGTTGACACACAGATTCCCGTTAGATCATCGAAGTTAAGCAATGTTGAGCCTGGTCAGTACTAAAATGGGTGATCATTTGGAAATTCCAGGTGCCGTATGTGCTCTCCGCTTATCTCGGCATTGTTTCCAGTCATCTAGCACTTCTCCTTACTACTGGACCTAAGCACTGCCGATTAAGAAGAGGTGTGCTTTGGGCTTGCGCAACCCTTGCCTCACAATTACACACACAGCTCTCCTTTCAGGAGGTGCCCATTGTCTCTTAAAGCTGAACTGAGGCATCGCAGCAAGTATTATGGCTTTCGAAGTATGCTACCTGACTCATAATATTTAGATTATCTGGACTACTGTTCTTATTTTGAGTGTCATTCTCACAACGTTTCAGCCGATGTAATCGCCAATCTTCTTGTATCTTGTTGTAGTTGTAGAATTTGAAAATCTGTATGGAGTTTCAAACGAAACTGTTTATTTAGTTCATGAGAGTAGCATGCTCTCGGTCTGTCAGCTGTTTAAAAGTCTTTAGTGAATTCCAATTGTATTTTTGGTATCGCCCACACTGAGGATTGAACCATCAACCTCCAGAAGAGTGTCACTTAGCACTGAATTTTATTTCATACTTTATCTGTTAGGTCAGAGGTTCCATCGGCCGAAACGTTGTAGAACAGTAGTCTGATTAATCCAAATAATACAAACTGGCGGGACCTGTGGAAATTCCACAGGAGACTCATTCATATGTAATATATTGATGTTGGCATTTTGTAGATGTTTAGTGTTAATGGAGACGCCCTGATATTATTGTAGTTCTTTCGTTAAAACTGCAAAAGTTTTATCTAAGCTAGCAGGGACGCCCGGCATAGCCCGGTCATAAAATTTGCTTAAATATGATATTTTAATTCTTGCAGATTTCGTATATATTATTATGGAGTAGTGTTGGGGTGATTAATTGGAATTGGGAATAAGAAAACTCGGGTCCTGGATATGACCTTAAACTATATCTGATGGTGAGGCCCCTGCTTGCGGGCTTTGGAGAGTGTCGAGCCACCCTTTAATTGTCATTGCTTCCAGGTCCATTCTGACCCGGAGTAGTAGTACCTGTTAGGATCCCAACTATGGATTAAATAGAAACCGACTTGAAAAAAAAAAATATTCTATTAAAAATATTTTTCTTCAAAATAACTGGATTCGGCATTAAATAACCTGAAAAGGGTTGATATGCAGTAAAACAAAAACAACCAACCAAAAACCAACAGAAAAATCGACAAATTTCGGAGTATCAGAATTGATATCGGAATCAAAAAAATTGATGCCTAGTCTTCGATACCAGAACGATTTTTTAATTGTATTCTTTATTAGAATTTGTTTAAAGCAAAATCTTCCATTGCTGGTAATAATGATAAAATAATGAATATTTATTAATTTTAAAATACAAGCAAAGGTTGTTAATTGTTTTTTTTTCTTATATCAGAATAGAAAACTTCTTGCATCTGCTGGTATCCTAAATTTCTATAAAACCACAATTTGCCAGTGTATGGAGTATTGTTGCCATATCTGAGCCAATCACTAGTCTCAAAGGTGCCAAAAAAAGATTTGTTGTTAGCAACTGTCCATCGCAGGGGAGCATGGTGTAGCAGTAGAGCTACATAGCCTGGGCAGGGTGATATGGGAAGATAGATGTTGCTTGTGCAGCAGTCCCCCTCTCTCCAAAGCTAGAGAATCCAAGGGAAAGACAGAGTCGGTACAGCTTTTCACTAACTGTGCCGCGGGAGTTCTTGGTGATGACAATATAAAGTCAGGCTACCTTAAGAATTCCATCTCTCGATTGTCTGTTAGTGTTTATTCCCTTAGCCTAGTGGGGTAATTTTGAAAGACAGTAGAGGTTTTGAATCATAGTTGCCTTTTCCTAGGTCAGCTACCATCCAAAGTTGACGAGCACAACCCGCCCGAAGTGATTGGTTTTAAGGCGCCAGTGGACCACTTTGCCCCTTCTCTGTTAGTTTTCTTTTTTTTTTTATACATGGGGGGAGGGGGTCACCACTTATCAAGGCTCGAAGGCCACTCGGGGATAAGGGTTATTGTGTGTACAGTAATCAATGAGATAGTATTGTAGTAATCATTAGTATTGGGAGTTTTGATAGAGTGTCTTACTTAAGGGGGCGGTTTGTCTAGAGTTTGTTTATGTTGGACTTGAAAACGTCCAAGTTGTAGTCAGGTGGGAAACAGGCAAGCGGCAGAGTTCCAATGGCGTGCAGTTCTAAGAAAGATGCTTTGCTCATGGAATCTACGTTTGGATTTAGGCACAGATAAAGAGTGGGTAAAATTATTGACAGTAGTTTCAGCCAGACAGGTGTTTCTTGTGAAAGATTGGCTAGGGGGGACGAGGGATTGGAGCTCAGACGAGTACCTGCCATGGAAATAACGATAAAACAAAGACAGGCTCGCAACGTCTCTTCTGTGGGAGAGAGGTTGCAGGGAAGAGAAAAGGTCATCCCCCACTAAACCACGAAGGCTATTTTGTACTGTGTCAAGGCAGGATAGGCTGTTTTTAGCAGCTCCTGCCCAGATGTGGCAGCAGTACTCCATCCTTGGACGTACTTAGCTTTTATATAGATAGAGAATTGCATTAGTAGTGAGATATCTTCTGGAGCGGTAGAAGGATCCCACCATTTTCCCAGCATCCCTTGCAACAGATTTGATGTACGTGTTCCATTTCAGATCAGGAGTAAAGGTCGAACCAAGAAGCTTGTCAAAACATGGAGCCACCCCAAGACGAGAGCCATCTATTTCAATTGATGCCAGATGGGGATCAGAGCGTTGATGATCATGTTGATGATAGAAGCTTGGTTTTGGATGCATTAAAAGTGACCAGCCACCTCTTCCCACATTGTACCACGCGCTCAAGATCAGAGGAGAGAGAATTAGAGAGAACTTTGTCATTTACGGCCTTTGATGTGTTGCCATAGATGGTCGTGTCATCAGCATAGATGTCAACGAATGATTTAAGTATGTGTTTTGAGAGATCATTGATGTAGATCAGGAAGAGAGTTGGGCCCAAGATGGATTCCTGGGGGATTCCAGCATGAATACTGTGGGCCTTTGATTTCTGCCCATCAACCACTACTCTTATGAACCTATCAGAGAGAAATGATTTAATGATTGAGAAAACATTTCCAGTATAACCGTAGCCAGGCTCCGTAGGTAAACCACACGAGAAGACCAGGATCTGGGTTTGGGACACACACCATAGGGGAATTTTTTAGGGAGAGGGAGCTTATCCTCACTACCACCCTCGGTTGTGACAACCTTTGACTCCCCCCCCCCTCCAAAAAAAAAGAATTACTCAACTTATATTATGTTTTCGCTTACCGAAGTATATATAAACCATTCTACACTCATTATCGTTGGGAGCTCATGTTCTGGATTATCTGTTGACACAATCACTAAAACGTATTTAAATGTTTAAGAACAACAAATTATCAAAATGGATGAAATGCATGGAAAAAGGTCATAAAAGTTCAATTTTATACATGTGACAAAGTTAATGTAAACATTTGCTTCGTTGCCGTCTTATACTAAATGTAATGTAGTAGTTAATATGTAGGGACCCAACATGTTGTAGACTCCGCCACAAGGAATATAAGAAAAGAAGAGGAAAGAAATTCAACTCGCTGTTTCAGGTTTTAACAAAAGACCTTTATTCCTCCTTCTCCGGCCACGCATGAGTTCTTGTCTCAGCTGTGATGTCACCCATGTGTTTAATGTGATCATCAGTCTGTGCCCACGTTTTTTTTAATAATCTGTTTCCTTTTTTCCTAGCCATGACATCATCTTGCACATGGCACGGTCATTTGCATACAGCTGCCACACACGTGCCCGCACTCTGTTACATAAATAATCTTTCCTCCAGACGAATCAGAATAGAAAATTTTGTTACTTAGTAGGCTGAGAGCAGGCTCAAGGCGTTCCTTCAAATATAAATCATGTTCTAGGAATAACACATAAAACGAGAAGGAAAACAAAGTAATAAGGACCCCTATGATTATTTTCTCCCAGCCCTTAGCCCCAGATTATCTTTTCCATTCTTATTTTTAGGGGTTTCTATTTTATAAATTCAAATTTTGGAGTGGAGCAAAAGTGTGCTGATCATTGATGAGGTTAATCTGCGTCCTATTTGAAGGTTCTTGAAAAATTGCAAAAACGTATATGTAATTTGATTGACCCCCCCCCCATTTTTTTCTTCCTTGCAACCTCTCTCTCACAGACGTAATGTTGCTAGTCTCAATCTTTTCTATACATACTATAATGACATGTGTTCCTCAGAATTGTCTGGTCTATTCCCTGCTATTTTCGTTCTAGCTCATTTGACTCGTTGGTCTAGAGGTCTCCATCAATTTTCTATTTTAATACCTCATTGTAATACAGCTTCCTATTCCAGTAGCTTCTTTCCAAGGACTGCAAGAGTGTCGAACTCTCTTCTTGCTCACTGTTTTCCTTCTATCTCCAGCCTTGGTTTTTTTTTTCAAGACTAAGGTCAATAGGCATCTCTTTACAATAATCAGCTTTCGTTCTTGTTAGCTCCTTACAACATCAAGTAGCTTCATGCCTTGTCTTGAGCGATTTCCATAAAATGTTGGGTTGAACCAGCTTCCTCCAAAGGAGGAAGTTTCATGGAAATATCAAAGTCAGAAACAATCCCCAGTCGCATGCATATCTCCGGAGAAGAACGGTCATAGAAATGAAACAAGGACAGGTTGTTTGCATTGCATTGCACTGTAGAGAACCTACTGTGGATTTTATAAAAATTATTTTGTATATTTAATGACTTGCATTAAATTTTAAAATGCAAAAGTCAAGTACCATGATTTAATTGTGTTCTAAGCAGAACCATTCATTTCAAACGCGCTCTTGTTATATCAAAGAATCTGCTGTTGATTCGATATGCATGCCTTTTTGCTTGTGCGGTGATAATGGCTTGAATTTAAATTTGAAAGAAAAAAAGTTAGGTATCATTGTGCAGTTGTGCTGTAAACAGAAAAATTCATTTTGAACGCGCCCCTGTCATCTCAAAGAACCTACTGTTGATTTTATATGTTGGACCTTTCATCTTCTGTGGTAATAGTGAGGAGATCTTATGTGGGCAGCAAATACTATGTAATTTTGAATATTTGGTCAGGGTTTACTTCTTGGGGAAAGTATCCTCATGACAAGCCTCTGTACAAAGAGGCCTTAGACACTCGAGGATAGTGTTTAGTAGGCATTCAAGTTCTCTCCAGGATAGTGTGAACTGTCCTGTGAGTAACCAAATGCAGTTCATACCATTAATCAATGTTAGTACTCTCATAGTATTCCTCATCTTTTGCATTCTAAATCACCAGACTCTCTCTACAAGCATCCCAGCAAACGAATAAATCCTCCCCTCCTCACATGCGATATTGTGCTACACACGACATACATGTTGTTGCAAACTAAATATCGTGATCAGCCGAAAATGCATGATTAATCCATTTAAGATAAATGACCATTACTGAAATTATTGATCGCATCGAGACGTCATCCATCTTTGGTTGCAATTTTAATTGATAATTTGCATAATCGGTGATTAGATATGGCGAGTGGAATTCCCAAGAAGATGAGGGCGGAGAAGAGAAACAAAATGATGAGGAGACAGATCGCGTGTTTCCGTTGTCTAAATGCAACGAATAGATATGCAGATTAAACGCAGATATTCATGCACACTAGGGATGATCCCGTTTTGAACCACATGCTTGGACAAAACCTGATAATCGGTATGTGACATAGTAAACAGGGTCCTTGCAAAGGGGTTCCCTTACACTATTTTTGGGTTATGTTATATAAACATATTTTGTGGATAGTTAGGTGGATCAGCATATTAGACAGTGGGTGGAAGATATTAGAAGAATGATATATTTTTTCTCTAAACAGCATCAGATTATAAACGTATAATTTGTATACATTCTTGTTTAGCCCAGGGATATGATATCGACAAATAAACTGAGTCACGTTGTATCAGAGAGTTATCACACAGGTATATATTACAGTTCATATTTACATAAGGTATCATTTTTGTATAAGAAGATGCTTCATACCTTTCTTTCTTCAAGAGTTCTTCTATCTTCACTGCTGAACTCCGTGACGAAACATGAAATGACCAACACCATCCAATTGAGATAGCTATTCTTCCTTCTTTTGTAAAACCACAGAACAACACTTTATATTTTTAAAATATAAATTTATTTTAGTTGTCGCAAATGGTCTTCACTAGAGTCTGCATTTCGTCTCTACATACTTGTTCTTCACAGACTCGCTTCCTAGCTCGAAGTACGTTAGTTCACTTCGGTGATCAAACTCCAACTCTGTGACTAACTAAACTTCCCGACCTCTTCACCTCAGTTCTGTTACGTCATCATTCAAAAAGCACACGCATCTCTAACGTCTGCCTGTCCAAGATTATTTTGTTTATATTTAACCTAGCTAATTTATGTAAACATCCTCAGCTAAAACCCATTGCTACACTTTATTCTATAAACAATAAATAACTCCCAATATAAACTATTTTAAGAATATCATTGAATAGATAGATAAATAGATACATAGACCGATAATAACTAATTAACTTTTAGTCATGTTATTATCTTACATTTTAACTTCAGCTTTCTGTTTATTATCTATGTATTAATACGATAGAGTGTGTGTTATTTTGTGTGTCACGCTTACATCTTTTTTCTTTCGAGTGACTGTCGTTTAATTGTTATGACTTTGCATTTCTTGTAATAAATAATTTTACCAAGAATTCTTCATGAGTTTTGGTTTGGGTTTCGATTCAAGCTGATGCACCCAAGTCATATGGATATATTTTTTATTTTTGAAATCGCAGCTGTATAATATATTAGAATCGATAGAAAATTGACTCCATAATAATATATATAAAATCTGCATGAATTAAAATATCATATTTAAGCGTATTTTACGACCGTATGTCCCTGCTAGCTTAGATAAATATTTTTGCAATTTTAACAAAAGAGCTACAATAATATCAGGGCGTCTCCATTTATGCTGAACATCCACAGAATGCCAACATCAATGTATTACATATAAATGAGACAACTGTGGGATTTCCATAGGTCCCGCTAGTTATTAGTAGTAGTAGTAGTAGTAGTAGTAGTAGTAGTAGTTCTCGAAGCAGACACCATCAAAGCAACAGAAATGAAAGCGAAAATTGGAAAGAAATACCTCAGAAGAACAAGAAAACTTGTAGAAACTAAATTATATTGTAAGAATCTAACAAAAGGCATAAACACATGAGCAGTATCACTAGTAAGATACTCTGGACCGTTTGTGTGTTTTTTTTTTTTTTTTTTACAAGGTAGTCACCACTTATCAAGGCCCGGAAGCCACTCGGGGATAAGGGTTATTGTGTGTACAGTATGTTAATTTTGGAGATCTGATAAAGTGTCTTACTTAAGGAGGCGGTTCATCAGGAATTTGTTCACATTGAACTTGAAAACATCCAGGTTGTAGTCAGGTGGGAAACAGGCAACCGGAACAGAGTTCTACAGGCGTGAACTTCTAAGAAAGAAGCTTTGTTCATGGAATCTACATTTTGATTTTGGCACAGATAAGGAGTGGGGAAAATTTTTGACAGTGGTTTCAGCTAGACGGGTGTTTTTCGTGAAAGATTGGCGGGGATCAGAAATTGGAGTTCAGACGAGCACCTGCCATGGTAGTAACGATAAAACAAAGACAGGCTCGCAACGTCTCTCCTGTGGGAGAGAGGTTGAAGGGAAGAGAAAAGGGCATCACTCACTAGGCCACAAAGCCTATTTTGTACTCTGTCAAGGCAGGATAGGCTGTTTTTAGCAGCTCCTGCCCAGATGTGGCAGCAGTACTCCATCCTTGGACGTACTTAGCTTTTATGCAGATAAAGAATTGCATCAGGGGTGAGATACCTTCTGGAGTGGTAGAAGGATCCTAAAGAACTTAAGCATCTCGACCAGAAGACCAGGAAACTCATGACTATGCACAATACACTACACTTAAAAGGATGATGCTGACCGACTCTATGTGAAAAGGAAAGATGGAAGAAGAGGACACTGGTTTGTATAGAAGACTATGTAAATGATACACACACACAAAAAAAAAGAATTAGAGAAATACATAATGCAGAACACTGAAAGGATAATTACCGCAGCAAGAGGCATTGAAAAAATGAACAGGATAGAAAACACAGAGGCAAGGGATGAGACAAGAAAAGAAAAATGGGAAAACCTTTGAATGCATAGACTAATAGCATTACACAAGCAGGACATGTAGAAACTGCTACAGAAGTAAAACAAAGAAACACCACATGGAATCATGAAAACTGAAACTGTATGATTGTAAGTTACCCCCCCCCCCCCATTTTTAGTTTCACCATAAACTGGCACCAAATAATTGTGGAGAGTCAAGGAGAATGGAAATACCGAGTAGAAGAAGCACTAAACAGACTTCCACTGGATGAGTGCGAAAAGGACTGGGACCTTGGGGAGATTTACTACCACTGAAATTCCAGTGAAGACCAATGGTAAACAGCTATTGTGACAACGCAAACTAATCTGCAAAGGTTATCAAAGTACTGGAAATCTGGGGAGATTGTTGTCGCCAGGACTCCAGGGAAAACCACAGGTGGTTCTAAAAGATAATTTTTTAATTACGGTCTGTGTGAGAACTTCTAGTAATAATAATATGTACCCATGTTACTCCTTGTGTTGCCGAGAATATATATTCCGCAAATCATACTTATCCCTTCATTAGTTTTGGAGATTATTCTGTACATATATTACTTATATATCACGTGATTGTTCACCTGCTCTTTCACACTTCCTCCCCCCCTTCACATTCTCTGTTAAGTACAAGTAATTTTCGTATTGTTGTTGTCTTCTGTTGCCTTTGTCATCGACGCGAATAAAAAGTTATTTTTTGCAAGTTGAGACCAAGCCTCTTTATAAAAGGCTCTGGCCGTCAGTATGTCACGCTTAAGTTTGAAATATACACAATAATCTTCTTTTTTTTTTTTAAATGGAGTCGCCTCTTATCAAGGCCAGGAGGTCACTCGAGGAGGTATTAGTTAATAGGACCATATTGTAGTCATCATTAGTCGTGGAAATCTAGTAAATTGGATTACTTAAAGGGACGGGCCATCAAAAACTTGTCCATGTTGGACTTGAAGACAACCATATTGTAGTCAGCTGGAAAGCAGGCAAACGAAACAGAGTTCCACAGGTGGACAGTTCTAAGAAAGAAGCTTTTTTTCATGGAATCCACGTTTATCATGTTTCTGAATTTTTGAGATGAGGATTGATTATTCGCACTATTTGGATTCTTCGGACTACTGTTCTCATCTTGCGTGTTATTTTCACAACGCTTCGGTTCCCGTGACCGTTTTAAGGTGTATCTTGAGGAACTTAGGGATCTTTCTGTCGAACTTGGGAACCTTTCTGTAGAATCTTGGAAACTGCATGAAATTTCGGACGGAACCCTTTGTTTAATCTGCAGGTTAGTATTCCCTTATTCCGTCAACCATGACTAAGTAGAAGTAGAAGTTTTAAGTATTCTCTTATTCCGTCAACCATGACTAAGTAGAAGTAGAAGTTTTAAGAATTCTCTTATTCCGTCAACCATGACTAAGTAGAAGTAGAAGTTTTAAGTATTCTCTTATTCCGTCAACCATGACTAAGTAGAAGTTTTAAGTATTCTCTTATTCCGTCAACCATGACTAAGTAGAAGTAGAAGTTTTAAGTATTCTCTTATTCCGTCAACCATGACTAAGTAGAAGTAGAAGTTTTAAGTATTCTCTTATTCCGTCAACCATGACTAAGTAGAAGTAGAAGTTTTAAGAATTCTCTTATTCCGTCAACCATGACTAAGTAGAAGTAGAAGTTTTAAGTATTCTCTTATTCCGTCAACCATGACTAAGTAGAAGTTTTAAGTATTCTCTTATTCCGTCAACCATGACTAAGTAGAAGTAGAAGTTTTAAGTATTCTCTTATTCCGTCAACCATGACTAAGTAGAAGTAGAAGTTTTAAGTATTCTCTTATTCCGTCAACCATGACTAAGTAGAAGTAGAAGTTTTAAGTATTCTCTTATTCCGTCAACCATGACTAAGTAGAAGTTTTAAGTATTCTCTTATTCCGTCAACCATGACTAAGTAGAAGTAGAAGTTTTAAGTATTCTCTTATTCCGTCAACCATGACTAAGTAGAAGTAGAAGTTTTAAGTATTCTCTTATTCCGTCAACCATGACTAAGTAGAAGTAGAAGTTTTAAGTATTCTCTTATTCCGTCAACCATGACTAAGTAGAAGTAGAAGTTTTAAGAATTCTCTTATTCCGTCAACCATGACTAAGTAGAAGTAGAAGTTTTAAGTATTCTCTTATTCCGTCAACCATGACTAAGTAGAAGTTTTAAGTATTCTCTTATTCCGTCAACCATGACTAAGTAGAAGTAGAAGTTTTAAGTATTCTCTTATTCCGTCAACCATGACTAAGTAGAAGTAGAAGTTTTAAGTATTCTCTTATTCCGTCAACCATGACTAAGTAGAAGTTTTAAGTATTCTCTTATTCCGTCAACCATGACTAGGTAGAAGTTTTAAGTAATTCGCAATTGTAGATAGTGTTGTCTCCCCCCCCACCGGCCCCTCATTGAGCATTGAAACTTCAACCTCCAGCAAGTGTAACTTACAACTGAACTTTACCAAGTACTTATAAAATTCAGTTGTTTCCAGTGGTCTTTTGCGCATGTGTGGATTTCCTTTAAAAGGGGAAGTGACGTTGTCCTTGTGTGCGTACGTGTGCGCGTATACACGTGAAATGTGAGTGTATATACGCAAACGTGAATATATGTATGTGTGTGGACGTGGGCGCGTATGTTTGTGGGCGCGTATGTATATGACAAGTAATATACCTTGAAATGTGAACTTGTGTTTTTGTGTGAGACTAGAAAAAGCTCGCGCAGTTGTAAGCTACACTCTTCTGGATGTTGAAGGTTCCATCCTCACTGTGAGCGACACTGAAAAAATAATCGTGAATTACTTTGGACTTTTACCCAATCGTGACTGATAGAACAAAAACATGCACCCCTTCTTCCCCCGGATTAAATAAAGAGTTCTGTTTAAAATTTCAATGCAGATTCCCGAGTTTGACTAACTGGTGACCTATTCATAACATTTATGTTTTTTTTTTATCGATCTTTTCATTCACCAACTTAACTACATGTATATTAAGTGTTAGTAGTGTTTTCGACATTTTCTAAAGACACTAATATCGCCAAGATACCCTATCTTAAGCCAGGAACATCACTATACACACATATAAATATGAAAACAAACACAACATATTGTGTTCGAGATCTTCATCACTTTGCATCACTTTTCCAGCTTAATGTCTCCATTTTTTTTCACCCACACCAATCTCTGTTTGTTTGTTTTTTTTTTTTTTTTTTTTTTTCGGTCCTTTTTATAAGCTTAAATCAGTCTCTTCAACTTGCAAAGCCAAACTGAGACTTCCATGGAAGGAATTAAGCCGTTGTATATCCGGGGTTTTGTCGACGCTTTCCCGTTCATTATATGGAAATCGTTTTTTCCTCTCGTGGAAATTTCTCTCCTCACCAATCTCAGCATTTCATCGATGTTTCTTAAAAAAAAAAAATAAATAATAATATATATATATATATATATATATATATATATATATATATATATATATATATATATATATATATGAATAAAAAATTACAGAATACATATATATATAAATATGAATAAAAAATTACAGAATAAATATATATATATATATATATATATATATATATATATATGAATAAAAAATTACAGAATACATATATATATAAATATGAATAAAAAATTACAGAATAAATATATATATATATATATATATATATATATATATATATATATATATATATATATATATATATATATATATATATATATAATATTTATTCTGCATTCCAAAACTTTCTTAAACATTTTATTATCATGAATTGCGGACAAATGTTTCGTGTTTGGATGCATGAAAAAGAAAATAAAATAAACGATAAATAAGTAAACATTGAATAAAAACATCATGAAAGAAAAATGAATGAAAAATTACGAATGAAAAATGAATGAAAACTGAATGACAAATTATGAATAAAAATTAAATGAAAAATGAATGAAAAATTATGAATGAAAATTGAATGAAAAATTATGAATTAAAAGTAAATGAAAAATTATGAACGAAAATTGAATGAAACATTATGAATGAAAAATTGAATGAACAATTATAATTGAAAAATTAAATGAACAATTATGAATTAAAAATTGAATGAACAATTATAATTGAAAAATTGAATGAACAATTATGAATGAAAAATTGAATGAACAATTATGAATGAAAAATTGAATGAACAATTATAATTGAAAAATTGAATGAAACATTATGAATGAACAATTATAAATGAAAAATTATGAATGAAAATGGAATGAAAAATTATGAATGAAAACTGAATGAAAAATTATGAATTAAAAGTAAAAACAAAAACATGGCTAAAAACAAAAAAGAAAACTGAATGAAAACAAAAGAAGGAAATTAATTACAGAATAATGAATAAAAGAAATTTAATGATAAAAAAATGAACGAAAATATAAATGAAAATGAAGGAATAAGTAAATGAAAACAAATGAAGGAAAATGAATGACAAAAAAATGAAAGAATACAATGAAGGAAAAAAATAAATGACAACAAATTAAAGAGAATGATTGTCAAAAAAATGAATGAAAAAATTGAATAAAAAAGATTAATAAAAAATATGAATAAAAAATGAATAAAAAAAAATGAATGGAAATAAGAATCGATAGATGCAAAGGAAAGAAAAAAATTAATGACAGAAAAATGCAAAAAAAAAATGTGAATAAAAAATCAACGAACAAATTAAGGAATAAAATAAAGGAAAAATGAAAGAACATAAATGGCAGTAAATTGAATGAAAAAATGAATGAAAAAATATGAATAAAAAATTACAGAATAAAATGAAAGAAAAGATGAAGACATAAAGTGAAGAAAAAATAAACGGGAGTAAGTAAATGAAATAATAATTTAATAATGAATGAAAATGAAGAATTTTATTGAAAAAAAAAATGAAGAAAAAATTGAAGAAAAATGAATGAGAAAACGCAATGTAAAAATGAATGAAGGAAAATTAATCAAAAAAAAAAAAAGATGAAAATAAATCTGCGTTTAGATGGATTTATCCCATGTTTCTTTTAGATACACCAGTCAGTAAATCCTGTATAAAGCCGGATAACCTGTCGATTTGAATAAATAAATAAAAAAAAGAAAAGAATCTGATAACGCCATTTTCTTTTAGGTTTATTCGTATGTTTTATACGAAGAGGCGGCATTCCTAAATCTCAACGGGGGGATTAAAATGGCTGAAGCCGTTTCAATTCTGGCATATCAAAATTAAAACTTCAGAGCAATGTTTGAAAGCAGCCATATTGTGAAAACATTTTTTATTAATATAATCTGTATTAAATGAAATGTAAAAAAGAAATAGTCTACTTGATGACGCCTTCCGGTTTTGCAATTTGGAAATTGACGAGCAGTGTTCATTAAAAAAACAAAAACAATCCGGTTCTTCTTCGTTCTTTTTGGGAAATTCGAAAATTGAAATATCGAATTTCAACTGAGATCAATGGTTTGAATTGTCATGTAACAGTAATGAATATATCCAAAAATTACGAAAAACGATGAAGTAGAACGTTAATTATTAATGAAAGTAATTTTGAAGACTATTATGAAAATTGAGTTTTGTAAAAATAAATAAATAAATAAATTAATCTTCTATATCTATCTATCTATATCTATCTATATATCTATAAAAACAGAGATGTGTGTGCCACAGACGATTTCTGATTGGTTAATCCAATAATCACATCTCCTAAAAAAGTATAGTTCTTACGCTCTTAACTTTACCATAAAATATTTTGGTCTTATTTATTGTCCATCTTGGAAGGGTTTAATTTTTGTCTAACTTGCCATTTACAAATTACAAAAATACGAAACTTCACAATCCAACCTCTGACTCAACGTCCGCCATTCACACAACAAGAAAGCAAACGCGGTACAGATTATTAGTACTACTACTACTACTACCAACAATACAGCACGAAAACACGCGCACACACGCACACACACTCACGTCCACTACCGTCCTTGGCTACGTCACGTTGTTATGGCAACACGATAAATACACAGTAAATTTGATTTTCTTCATTTCTACGCAAATATTACGCAAATATAAATCATATAGAATATCTGTATGAATATAATTACACGTAATAGTTAAATAAAGATGATCATCGTATAAGAGAACCGAAAAAGAAACTAACAGGGAATTTGTATAAAGTTGTATTTTCTTTTTAAATAAATAGAAAAAAGGGGTGTTGATAAGACTATCGATACTTATACAGTTTAGTGACGACATTAAAAAATAGAAATATTGAAAAAAAATTTTATTGTACGTAACTGTTATAGACTGAAGTTCTCCGAAAAAAAATTTCACTTCATTTGATCAAGTGGTTTTGTTCTTACAGCGAAAAACAATTATTTATCACGACGACGTCAACGTGGTCATTTTGGAAATGTACCTAGCAGAATACCTCCATTTTAGGCCAAATTTCGCAATCTAGCCTTTTTTTTTCTCGCCATATTGAGATGCGCACAACACATCTGCAATTTTTTTAGTTTTTTTTTTTTTATATCTGCAATTTTTTGGGGTTTTTTTTTTTTAAAATAAGAATACTATTGAATATGCAAAGAAATTGAAGAATGCAAAGAATTGAAGAATTTTTATACGAGATTATTTTCGAAACATGCTCAGTTGGACACGCATGGATAACTTCGAAACTTCGCTTATTTACTTCTGTTACAAATTAGAAAAAAAAAAAAAAACACCCCAAAAATGGCATCTGTCTTCGCAAAAAAAAAAAAAAAAGTTATAAGCTTTTATACTTTTCGTATTCTTTTTTATTCATATATATATATATATATATATATATATATATATATATATATATATATATATATATATATATATATATATATATATATAATTTAAAGGAGATTAGAATAATAGTCTAAAGAGCTAAGTGTATTTTAATGTAATAGTGAAATTACTCGTTGTAATTTAGATATATAATAAGCTCGATAGTTAAATGTCCTAGAGCTAATTCAATATTAAGTAATGTGATTTATAATTTAAAAGTTTTAAAATTTTTAAAATTTAAAAATCAAAATTTAATTAAATTAAAAATCAGTTTCATAAGAAGGAACAACAACAAAGTCAATTATCTGTACGATCGTTTCGGAAATCCGTGCTTTTTATTTGTGGTATACATGAAGTCACGTAGAATAATTATACATAGTTTTTTTGGTAAGCACGGTCTCCTCATCAGCAAATTTAGGAGGATTTCTATTGAATTGAAAGGACACCAAAAATAAACCTAGCATTAAAAGTAAGGCAGATGAATCTTTTGGTTTTCATTTTTTTGAAATCAGGAACTGTATTTAAAGTAGTCATTTAGATGTTTGCTATAGCTTTTTATTTTATTGAATGATGAATTTTAAAAGGGCGACGCTCGTGCAGTAAATTGTTTCCGTTAGCGTATTTTGATTTAGAGACGCCACATATATATATATGAATAAAAAAGAATACGAAAAGTATAAAAGCTTATAACTTTTCTTTATTCGTTTTCAATTGGTGACGTGCAGGAATACAAAATAATATTATGAAAAAAAATTAAAAAACTTTTTTAGGTATAATTCCGTATTCCTTTGGTGTGTAGTGATATTCATATTAAAAACCCTATTTTTCTATTTATTTAAAAAGAAAATACAATTTTCTTATACACGAGTTATCGAATTGCATTCATTACCAAAAGATCTAACTAATTTGCATATTCTTTTAAACATTCATTTTTAATTAATTCCCTATTAGTTTTTTCAGTTTTCTTATAGGGTGATCACCTTTAGTTAACTATTACGGGTAATTATATTTATGCAGATATTCTACATGATTTATACTTGCGACATATTTGCGTAAAAAGCTTACAATGAACACAAAATCGTTTCCATATATATTTATGTATACGTATATATTTTTGTTTCATCTATCTGTCTATCTATCTATATATCTATAAAAGTGAACGTGTCTGTCTGTCTGTCTGTCTGTCTGTCTGTCTGTGTACATTTCCCTACGCAATAACTCTGTCAATTTTTAGTCTATAGACTCGAAATTTGAAATACCGGGTACTGAGATTTGGGAAAATCGATGTGACGGGTGTCAGCCAGAAATTTGGCTGTTAAGGGGTCAAATTTCAACGATTTGACCTTTAAGAACTCTACCAAACTCCTCCGACAATTTTGGGTCTAGACACTTGAAATTTTAGATATAGGTTCCTTGAACCTGGATCTAATTTAATAAAGTGATTTGAGCCCGAAACAATAAATTTTAAGGAGTCATAATAGGGGTCAAATTAAAAAAAAATTACTTTTTTTTTCGCTCAGCATACACCTCCAAACACCCGGGCAACGCCGGGCTGAAATGCTAGTATATCTATAAAAACAGAGATGTGTGTGCCACAGACGATTTCTGATTGGTTAATCCAATAATCACATCTCCTAAAAAAGTATAGTTCTTACGCTCTTAACTTTACCATAAAATATTTTGGTCTTATTTATTGTCCATCTTGGAAGGGTTTAATTTTTTTCTAACTTGCGATTTACAACTTAAAAAAATACGAAACTAACTTACAATCTAACAATCGAACCTCCGACATCACGGCCGCCATTATGAAACTAAACTAAAAAAAAAAAATACGCGCGTTCACTCGTTTTTTTGTGCATTTTTTTTTGGGGGGGGCTAATTTGGCATAATAGTGTCCATTTAATAGTATTATCTTGAAAAAATAAAAAAATAAGGAAAATTACCAAAAAAAAAACAAACAAGAACAACAAAAGTGTGCCGTATTTTTAAAAGTTTTATTGCGTTGTTTTTATTTGCTTTTTTTATTTCATCGGTGAAGAAAATGGCCAAACAGAAATTTTGAAGGCCAAACTGCTTTAAAAAAAGGCCAAATTCGCGAAATTTGGCCTCGCTATAAAAAAAAAGGGGAACCCCCCTACTTGAACTTTCTGTTTAATTTCGCTTCTATCTAATATAAAATATATTGTACGTACTCGTCATGGGATAAAGTTTTCCTACAGAAAAAATCACGTAATTTCATCAAGTAGTTATTTTTTTATAGCGAAACAAGAAAAAAATCAACGCTACAAGCGAGTCATTATTAATTAAACAGAAAGTTCAAGTAGGGGGATTCCCCTTTTTTTTTTTTTATAGCGAGGCCAAATTTCGCGAATTTGGCCTTTTTTTTAAAGCAGTTTGGCCTTCATATTTCTGTTTGGCCTTTTTCTTCACCGATGAAATAAAAAAAGCAAATAAAAACAACGCATTAAAACTTTTAAAAATACGGCACACTTTTGTTGTTCTTGTTTGTTTTTTTTGGTAATTTTCCTTATTTTTTTATTTTTTCAAGATAATACTATTAAATGGACACTATTATGCCAAATTAGCCCCCCCCCCCCAAAAAAAATGCACAAAAATTCGAGATTTAAGGTTTTGACGAGATAATTTAGCGAATTGTCCGGACTATTGCGAGAGAACCATCCATTAGTTTTTCCTGAAATTTTGCCACAAATTGTATTTCAATGCATAGATGTGCATAGTAACAACATTTTTTAACCGAAAATTCCCGTCGCGTCTCCAGATTTCATCGGTGAAGAAAAAGGCCAAACAGAAATTTTGAAGGCCAAACTGCTTTAAAAAAGGCCAAAATCGCGAAATTTGGCCTCGCTATCAAACGATTTGACCTTTGAGAACTCTACCAAACTCCTCCTACAATTTTGGGTCTAAACACGTGATATTATAGATATAGATTCCTTGGACATGGATCTAACTTAAAGTTTAAAAAAATTGACCGTTTTTTTTTCTCAGCATTAACCTCAAAACACCTGGGCAACGCCGGGCACCGATTGCTAGTTAATTAATAAAAACAACAAAAAACAAGGAGTTCCAATTGTGCCAAAAGGGAGATAAATATTTTCTGAAAACTGAAATTGTTGACCAATTAAGTAAAACTTAATTTTCACTAACCTTCTTTAAAAACGGTTTCATTAATATTTAATTTTCTATCATATCGTTTTTCGTACTTGTTGCATATTTTCATTACTGGTACATGACAATTCAGTAGATAACCTTGGTTTCACTTGAAACTAAATTTTCGAATATCGCTACAAGAACGAAGAAGAATCCAATATCGTTTGCTTATTTTCAAGAGCTTAGATTTGAGCAGATTCTTTAGTGGTTTTCCAGAACAGCTAATAAAGTAAAAATTGGTTGCAAAATAAATACACAACAAATAAATGTTACCAAAGGCAAGCTAAATTACTCTTCTACCTACCTGGATGAGTTATTTTTGTTTTAACTTATTTTAAAGTGTCTTTTAGTTAAAAATAAAGGTAGTATAAAACCTTTTGAGTTAGAACGAAAACAAAATGAATTGAGCCTCGATAATCGCTAAAAAATCGAAAATTAAACAAACAAAATACGTATGGAACATTAGATTTTCGTGGGAGTGGTCACATTTATTGGATGTGTTTCTATCAGTATTTTGTTAAAACGCAACAAAAAAACTTATCCAGGTGGGTAGATGAGTAACTTAGCTTGTCTTTGGTAACATTAATTTGTTTTTTATTTATTTTTTTCACACGTTTTGCTTTGTTATTTGAAGCTGTTTAAAAAGTGTTTTCAAACAATGAAGAAAAACATTCCAATTATAAAAAAATATTAAATAATGTCTATAAAACATTTTCAAAATAAACTATTTAAAAATATATTGAAAGCAAATACAAAAAATGTTTAATTTGATTATTTGTAAAAACAAAAAAAAATGAGTTTTATATGTCAATCAATTGAGAAAATTTCCTCCCTCCAAAAACCAAAAAAAACAAAATTAAGCATCTGATTTAAAATATAACTAGTCTGGGTGCATGGCGTTGCCGGGGTTTTTGGAAGTGTGTGTGCTGAGCAAAAAAAACAAAAAAAAAAACGTACCACAAAAATAGAAAAGAATGTGGAAAAAAGTGACATCTTTGCTATTCCCATCTGCCCATCGTCAAATTGGAAGTGATGTAGATTTAAATTAAGGCTAGACAATCGAAAAGAGGGGATGACTTTCGAAAATATTGGCATTTGAATTGATGTTTTTACTCAATGTTTTGATATTTATTGAAGGGTCGAGCTTCAAAACAATACTGATTTTGTAAAAATCCATTGTCTTTGTCGAAAATTTTAGGCAGACATACATACATACATACATACATACATACATACATACATACATAATACATTTAAACACACAGGTGAGATTTGTATTGTCTATTTGCTTTACCGGTATTTACTAGTTACTCAATTAGCGGGCACTGGCATCTAGTGGCGATTATGACTGTTATTGGCAGTAACTAATGGTCAGTAGTCTTGATGGCACTGTAAAGCACTGCTGCTTTTAGGCGGTTACTTGCAGGTATATGCGTTTACTCACATTTACTGGTGTTCACTTGGGGGCACTAGCTGGCTTAACAACTCTTTGTCATTGGTCGTAACTGTCGGTCAATGTCGACCATGAACAATATTGTGCTATTTTCCAATTCTGTGTAAAGCACCCTTCATCCTACTAATCCTAATTTGCCGCATTGATGTGGATATTATATCGCAACATGTTTTTTTACTTATGCATAATACAGACCATGTTTTTTTTTTCTTTTTAGATATGATGTTCAAGTTAAATTCCACTTTATACAGTAGTTATTGTTTATTAAATTCTTAGGTGCCTCCCATGTAAAAAAATGCGTTTCTAAATAATAGCAGTATTATTTCAATGTGGTTCATAGTTTGCATTAGTAGCCATTTGTTATCTGATAAGAGCATGATTATAGCACATATATATTAAAAGAAAATATGTTATGTGAAAAAATGTAGATGACCGTAAGAGGATGCTCATTTTTTGTAATGCTTGAAATTTGGAAATGAGAATGAAGAGAATGCTATATATATATATATATATATATATATATATATATATATATATATATATATATATATATATATATTATTTATTAGAAGGTGAAAAGTTACATTTGGTCTCTACAAACAGCCATCTGTTTCAGTCAATAAGACTTCATCAGGCGACTCTGAACCATCTGACACTAAAAGAAAAAAGTAATGTAGCTGTTTAAGTTCTAATAAATAAAAAAATATTTTGCTCTTGTTATAGAGCACTATCTAACAAACTCGTTGTCCATTAGTTCCTACTTTTGAATATCTCAAGCCTAGATTTATATATATATATATATATATATATATATATATATATATATATATATATATATTTAAAAATATTATATTGTATTATTGATTTAAATAACATTCTACTACTTCAATGTTAATACAGAAATGATAAACGAGAAAAAGCATTTTCAGTTTTTATATATATATATATATATATATATATATATATATGTACTAGCAAAAGTACCCGTCGTTGATTGGGTTCAAAAACAACCTACAGAAAATGGACTCTGATTTATGAAAGCTTGATAGGTTATGAAAAGGAAGGGTTGTAAAGAGATAGCTTCGAATTTGGGGGTATCAAAACCAAAGCAAAATATGATGAAAGTAAAAATAAAACAGATAAACCCCATAATTTATTATACTATACCTGTTCACACTGAAACACTTATCACAATATTCTGTGGATCTATATTTAAAAAACCTTTTAAACTGTGACATATTTCCATTCTATGGAGGTCAGGCACGAACGAACACCCCATAATTTTATTATACCATATTTCTTCAAACTGAAACATAATTATCAAAGTATACTTGCGCAGATAGATATGAAAAGTCTTTATTAAAATTTGTGCCTATTTCCATTCTATGGAGGCCAGGCGCGAACGCAGACCCCACAATTATATTATACCATCACTATTTAAGTTAAAACATACTTATCAAAGTATTATTATATACATCTATATCCAGAACACTTGTAAACGTTTTTTTTCAATTTTTCAATTTTTTATTTTCATACTTGTGGACCAGGCGCGTATGCAGACACCACAATTTTTATGAATCATCGTTATGCCAGATCAAACATACCCATTCCTGTGTCCGGATACATCATTATATATATATTTTTTTGTTGTTTTTAATTACTTTTTCACCCCAAACAAGGCGCATTGCCACTTTGGTGTAGTGGGTTACTATCAGGGGCAGCAACTACTGGGGTGCTATGTTGGGATTTGGGCAGCAAGATGTTGGTTCACGTTGCACTTGAACTTCTGCATGTCAGTACAGTTGGGGAAGCAGGAACTTGGAATGGAATTCCAGAGTCTAGCGGTTCTGGGGAAGAAACTACTGGAGTAGAAAGATCTTTTGCATCTAGGGATCTCTACTGTGTGGGGGTGGGATTTAGCTGCCTGTCGGGTTTGTCGAGAGTGTCTACGTTGTGGGGGCACAAGTGTCTGCAGTTCGTCAGAGCATTCACCATTAAAGTACTTGTAGAACAGGCAGAGGGATGCAACGTTTCGTTGATGGGACAGAGGCTGAAGCTTAGATGTCAGTTCAGAGCCTATCAGATTGGCGACTCTTTTTTGAACCTTGTCAAGGAGCGAGAGACTAGTAGCAGATGCACCAGCCCAGATGTGACAGCAATACTCCATACACGGGTGAATGGTGGCCTTGTAGAGGTACAGGATACTTTCAGGTGTCAGTAGTTTTCTAGCACGGTAGAGAGAGCCTACCTTTTTCGCAGCGGCCCTGGCAATGTTTTCAATATAATTGTTCCAACTCATGTTTCCTGTGAACATTAGACCAAGCAGTTTGAAAGATATACTCTCGGACAGGGAGTCACTGGCCATTGCTATTGGTGGCAGAGAAGGTTTCTTGTAATTATTGAAGGAAATCAGTTTAGTCTTGGAAGCATTGAATGTGACCATCCATTCATGTCCCCATTCCACTACAGATTGGAGGTCAATTGTTTTTGCCATTTCTTTAGATATGTGTTCATTTGTTTTCCTGTCATGCCTGTAGTGTCATCAGCTTATATACCCATCTCAGAGGCAGTTTTGTCGGGGAGGTCATTAATTAATATTAGGAACAATAGAGGTCCAAGGATAGACCCCTGAGGCACTCCCGCATTTATATCCCACTGTTTAGACGTACGACCGTCGAGGACAACCTGGATTTTTCTCTTATCTAAGAAGGATTTTATTATGTTAATTATTCTACCAGTGATACCGTATGATTTAATTTTCCTGAGGAGACCCTTGTGCCATACCCTGTCAAAAGCCTTAGATATATCTAGAGCTACCGCTCTGCCCTCCCCCGCTTTGTCCAGTGAATGGTATATATGTTCAGAGATTATAGTGAAGATGTCAGCTGTGGAGCGGGCATGTCTAAATCCATATTGTTTCTTCGTCAGAAGTTTAGCATCTGTAAGGTGCCGGACTAGAGCCTGGTTAATTAATATATGATCAGTTTTCTATAATAGTCAACCATATAGGCGCCTATTCGTGACCAGACACACACACAGATGTTCAGCTTTATATTATATATATATGTGGCAAATTACAGCTCTGAACTTATTGTGGTTTCTGTTTTACAGGTGTTTGAACTGAGTTAGGTGTAAAACAGAGATGAGTGCATTCCTGTAATAACTTGGTTCCTGTTGATTGAAGTCCTGTGCAGTTCTAGAAGGTCCACCCTCCCATACTTTGCTTTCTCTCTTTGAGTAGGGGCTAGTTTATTGCTAATCGCCTGAGAAGCCCTTGCCAAGGAATACCAACACGATAGTGTTTGAATACATGGTTAAGTGGCTTAAACATGGAAAAGAAAAGGACAAGATATTCTAGTTAAAAATATAATAAATTTGTAACTTAAAATATTGTAGCATTAAAAATTGATTATATAATGTTAAATTGAATTAAAAAAAAATTCTTAATGAATTGCTCTTCATGGAAACCCATGAAAATATTCGTGATTATTTTTGTGGGTTTCCATGAAGAGCAATTGCTCTCTGGACCAATGAATCCCTTGGTCTATTTTCGCTATGTGGACGACACATTTTGCATCTTCAATAATCAAATAGAGGCAAATAATTTTTTCTCCTTACTTAATAAGATGCATCCCGTGTTACAGTATACTTATGAAGGAGAGTCTAACTCGTCCATAGATTTCCTCGATGTATTGGTAACAAAAACATAATCCAGTTACCTTACACCAATATACAATAAACCTTAATTCACGGGACTGCATACAAGCTGGGATTCATTCTTCCCCCGAAAACGTAAGATAAATTTAATTTGGACCCTAACACATCGTGCCCTATTGATCTGATCAAAATCCATATTGGATGAGGAATTTAAAATAATTACTGATACCCTGTCCCCAAAAGGGTACCCTCTGAATGTAATTAGGTCAGTTATGCAAAGGAAACAACGAAGTTCTCTGTAACTAAAATTCAAACGGTTAATAAATGTCTATTATATCTGCGTTTACCTTGGTTGGGGGCAGTGAGAAATTTGCAAGCAAATCAGTTCAACAGTGCAAAATTGTTATTTTGTTTTAAATGTGCGCGTTGTGTTCTCTACGCGAACGTTGATGCCATCTTCTCGAAAAGATGTTCTACCCCCCTCCCATCATAATAATAAGGTAATTTACGATTTTGAATGTAGTTGCAGTGTCAACTATGTGGGTCAAACAACATTAAGATTGGATGGAAGAGTCCAACAACACGTACCTACCAAAATCAGAAATGGGACATACCAAACAACAGACGTAATTGCCAATACATACGGGTCTTCAATTACTGACCACCTTATAAAAACCCGTCTTTTTCATTCCTGAATCATGGTCACTCATTATTTCCCTTACAGGTCTTGGAGACCGTCCACGTTTGGTTAAGCAGAAGGAATGCCTCTTAGGTTTGAGCATGATTAGTCTCTAGGATCTTCGGGTAATACAACATTGCTGTATTTTTATTCCTTTCACCCATTTTTCCCCATACATACGAGGTGCTTCAATAAGTAATGCCCCTGACCCACTGATCTAGCTGAAAATTTTCATGTGCAATGATTTATATCTCCACGGGTTATGTGGCAAATTACAGCTCTGAACTTATTGTGGTTTCTGTTTTACAGGTGTTTGAACTGAGTTAGGTGTTAAATGGAGCCTGTTGAATGTCGAGCAGTGATCCGGTTTTTGTATTTGAAAGGACGCACACCACAGGAGACTTTTGATGAAATGAAAGAAACTTATGGTGATAATGCCCCATCATATGACCTTGTAAACGCTGGCATCGTAAATTCAAACATGGCCGGAAGTCTGTGGAAACAGCTCCCAGACCTGGTCCCCCCCCTTCTGCCATTGATGAGGCATCTGTCCGTCAAGTTGAGGCTGCCATTTTGGAAGATCAGCGCATTACTATTCGCAAAATAGCCTAAGATGTCAAGATTAGTACAGGGTCTGTGGAAACTATCATTCATGACCATTTGCATATGCATAAGGTGTCTGCCAGATGGATTCCCAGGTTGCTCACACCATTCCAGAAGCGAGAATGCGTCGAGTGCTCGAGGATGAATTTGGAGATGTGCCAAGAAGATGAGTCAAAGTTTTTCAAAAGACTGATTACACAGGATGAAACCTGGGTCCATCACTATGATCCAGAGACCAAAGCTCAGTCAATGCAGTGGAAGCACTTGGATTCACCACCTCCAAAGAAGGCAAGGGTGCAGCCCTCCGCTGGGATCAGGATGGAGTAGTGATGATAGATTTCCTAGCAAAGGGTACCACAATTACAGGAGCCTATTATGCTTCACTTTTGAGGAAATTAAGGGAAGCTATCAAAATCAAGAGGCGGGGCAAGATCAGCAAAGTTACCCTCCTCTTGCAGGACAACACTTCGGTCCACAACTTGCATGTCGCCAGATCAGAAGCACGGGCGTGTGGTTATGAAATCCTTCCCCATCCTCCCTAATCTCCTGACCTTGCACTCTCTGACTTTCACCTCTTCCCAGCCATGAAGTTGTTTTTGAAAGGAAAGCGCTTCCCAGATGATGCAGCCTTGATTTCTGAAGTCACATCGTGGTTGTAGGACCAACCTGAGGTGTTCTACAAAAACGGTCTCCAGAGCTGCATCAAACGTTGCCAGGGTGGACATGAAGTTTGGTTTGGCCACACCTGCTATACTAAAATATTGAGCAGTTTTTCATGATTATATTTCAACTCCATCGTTACCCCAACAAAAATTTCAAAAATAAAAGAATGAATGAAAATACGAAAATGTACCCCCCCCCACCGAAAAAAGGATTACGTGACAAACTCTCCACCAGATATTTCGGCAGAAGGGATACGAAGAGAAGTTATTCTCCGGATAATCAGCACCTTTTCATGACTATATTCCAGTTTAAGCGAATTTCCTTTATGCTACCTCAGTCTAGAAAGATTTGTCTTTACGGTCAGTTGCAACGAAACCAAACTGTAAATAATTCAGTTTCAAAAATACCAAAGTAGAATTTGTGTTAATCGAATGTTTATGTTATAAAAATGATGACTTATGACTTATTGCGTTATTAAAAGAAAAAAAAAAATGTAAATGAAAGTTTTTTTTTTTTTTTTTTTAAATAAAGAATCGTAGTTAATTGAATTGTTTGTTTATTTTAAAATAAAAATTCACTGGACCACAACGTTAATTGCGAAATCACGGAAATTATTTTATTTAAACTAATTCCAAAAATAAAGCTGGAATTTTTTAGTTTTAATATCCGCCGAAAAAGAAAACATAAAAAAAAGGGAACTAACTCAAACCGATTCATAAAATAATCGATGTCGGTAAAATAAATTAAATTAAACATGTTACCATTATAAATCAAATTAAAATAATAGACTTAAATAGAAAAAAATAAAGTAATACTCTCACTACACCGCTATTTAATAAAGTCGATTTTCCTTAATGTAATATGCAAATAAAGTCACCACTTTAATCTTATATTTTGCAATAATCGTAGTATATATAGGAATGAATAATAAACTAAACTAATGGGGGTTTGTATATATTAATCAACCTGTGAACAAACAAACAGACAGGATACTACTATATATATATATATATATATATATATATATATATATATATATATATAGAGAGAGAGAGAGAGAGAGAGAGAAATAAGAAGGATTATTGGAATTCAGCCCATATGTGCATTTTGTCATGCTATATGGTCAAACCAAAAAAATATATATAAGTAAGTATTATTGGAATTCAGCTTACATTTATGTCCGCTCTTGTATAGTCAAACGAAAGTGGGTTTCCAGATCAACAAACGCCTCATAAAAATATGGAACTAAAAATAGAAATCGAAAGTTTATGGTTAATCGTATGAGAATGTGCAGCATGGCAATTCAATTCGTTGCGATTCATAAATTTCAATAAATAATTGTTCTTTCCTATTCTCAAAGTTAGACCGCTGGAGCATTGTATCTGGCAAGTCTATTATTAGACTACAACTGAGTTAATTAACTCTATTATATATATAGACATTCCGACGAGTTATTTGCGGGCGTCCCTTCTGTGGTCGACTGGGAGAACTGCTGACTGTCAACACGACGGTTCTAGGTTCAATCCTTGGCTTGGGAGAGATGCTAGTCTAGCGGCACAGATGAGTTGTGATACAACGAAACAGGACTGTATGTCGATGGCTACAAATATATATATATATATATATATATATATATATATATATATATATATATATATATATATATAGTAAGGTGATTGATAATTTATAACTCAAATTAAAAATTAAAAATCTGTTCCCTAAGAAGGATATATATATATATATATATATATATATATATATATATATATATATATATCCCTATAAATTTTTTGTGTATTAATATTCATATTATAAATCCTTTTTCTATTTATTTAAAAAGAAAATACAACTTTGTAATATATGGTTCGTGGAGTTGTATTCATCTACAAAAGATCTAGCTTATTTGCGTATTATTTTAAATATTCATTTTAAGTAATTTCTCATTAGTTGTTTTGATTTTCTCATGGAATTACTATCTTTAATTAGCTAATACGTGTAATTATATTCATGCAGATAATCTGCATGATTTATACTTGCGAAATATTTGCGTAAAAACGTTATAGCAAACACAAAAAAACTTTATATATATATATATTTATGTATGCGTATATGTATCCCTTAAAAAAATTTGCCTACCAAAATCCTCTGTTACATTTTGGCCTACAGGCATGAAACTTAGTATATAGAGTATTCGAACATATGCGAAACTTTATATTTGGATTTTAGCCGGGAAAATCGATGAAAAAATGTGAAAATTATAAAAAAAATGTATTTGGCAGGTGAAGATCAAACGACGGCATTACGAATATGCATGCGTAACGTAATAGCTATTCGTTCATGTTTTAATTTTAGCCTTGCAGCAAACATATCTTTATAGGTCAGGAATTAACGTCAAAGGAAAAAATAAATCGTAAGTTTAACGTTTTGGTTTCAATTCTCGGTGATTTCGCACGAGTCATTTTTTTAAAAACTTTTTAAATCATTACTATACATTGGGTCCAATATAATATAATAAATACGAATTCTGCATTAATCAAAATATCATATTAAAGCCTATTTTACGGTCAATGCTGGGCGACCTGCTAGTATATATATATATATATATATATATATATATATATATATATATATATATATATATATATATATATATATATATATATATAGCTTATATTATTCCATCCTGAAAATGTTGCTCAGTTTTTCGATACTGGATTAATTCGTTAAAAAATATAACTTTTCTTTCATCACTTTTTTCTAGAACAGTTGTTTTGCATGCTCAACTTTTTGATTTTATATTGAGAAAGTCTATTTGTGATGGATTATTTCCTCATCATTTCAATCATGTGATCAGCATCCAATTCCGTTGTCACGTATCATTATATTTGTATCTTATGACCTTTGACATTAATTTACATGCATGAAAAGAAAAAAAAAACAACAAAAACGTATGTTTTGCAAATTCGTTCATTCGATCTACGCCTTTATCGATGGAAATGCTATCACACATTTTAGCAGGATATACCAACGAAAATGCTATTTCGAATTTACGTCTGACATACCAACTACAATGCTATTCTGAACTTAAATGTATTGCAAACTTAAGCGTGGCAGACAAACATTTTTAAAAAATTTTGTCATATCAATGCGGGTGTTATTTTTTACTTGCATGTAACGTACCAACACTCACAATATTTTGTATTTAGGTGTGACATAGCAACACACGCTATTTTGTACGTACTTGTGACATATCAACACTCAGAATATTTTGTATTTATGTGTGACATAGCAACACTCACGATATTTTGTACTTAGACGTGATATGACAACACTCACGATATTTTTCACTCATTTGTGACATGCAAACACTCACAATATTTTGTACTTATGTGTGACAGAGAAACACACACGATATTTTGTACTTATGTGTGACATGGCAACACTCACAATATTTTGTACTTATGTTTGACAGAGCAACACTCACGATATTTTGTACTTATGTGTGACAGAGAAACACTCACGATATTTTATACTTATGTGTGACAGAGCAACACTCACGATATTTTTTACTTATGTTTGACAGAGCAACACTCACGATATTTTGTACTTATGTGTGACAGAGCAACACTCACGATATTTTATACTTATGTGTGACAGAGCAACACTCACGATATTTTGTACTTATGTGTGACAGAGCAACACTCACGATATTTTGTACTTATGTGTGACAGAGCAACACTTACCATAGTTTTTACTTATGTGTGACAGAGCAACACTCACAATATTTTATACTTATGTATGACAGAGCAACACTCACGATATTTTGTACTTATGTGTGACAGAGCAACACTCACGATATTTTATACTTATGTGTGACATAGCAACACTCACGATATTTTGTACTTATGTGTGACAGAGCAACACTCACGATATTTTTTACTTATGTGTGACAGAGCAACACTCACGATATTTTGTAGTTATGTGTGACAGAGCAACACTCACAATATTTTATACTTATGTGTGACAGAGAAACACTCACGATATTTCGTCCTTATGTGTGACAGAGCAGCAATCACGATATTTTGTACTTATTTGTGACAGAGCAACACCCACGATATTTCGTCCTTATGTGTGACAGAGCAGAAATCACGATATTTTGTACTTATGTGTGACATAGCAACACTGACTATATTTTGTACTTATGTGTGACATGGCAACACTTACGATATTTTGTACTTATGTGTGACAGAGCAACACTTACCATAGTTTTTACTTATGTGTGACAGAGCAACACTCACGATATTTTATACTTATTTGTGACAGAGCAACACTCACGATATTTTATACTTATGTGTGACAGAGCAACACTCACAATATTTTATACTTATGTATGACAGAGCAACACTCACGATATTTTGTACTTATGTGTGACAGAGCAACACACACGATATTTTGTACTTATGTGTGACATGGCAACACTCACAATATTTTGTACTTATGTTTGACAGAGCAACACTCACGATATTTTGTACTTATGTGTGACAGAGAAACACTCACGATATTTTATACTTATGTGTGACAAAGCAACACTCACGATATTTTTTACTTATGTTTGACAGAGCAACACTCACGATATTTTGTACTTATGTGTGACAGAGCAACACTCACGATATTTTATACTTATGTGTGACAGAGCAACACTCACGATATTTTGTACTTATGTGTGACAGAGCAACACTCACGATATTTTGTACTTATGTGTGACAGAGCAACACTTACCATAGTTTTTACTTATGTGTGACAGAGCAACACTCACAATATTTTATACTTATGTATGACAGAGCAACACTCACGATATTTTGTACTTATGTGTGACAGAGCAACACTCACGATATTTTATACTTATGTGTGACATAGCAACACTCACGATATTTTGTACTTATGTGTGACAGAGCAACACTCACGATATTTTTTACTTATGTGTGACAGAGCAACACTCACGATATTTTGTAGTTATGTGTGACAGAGCAACACTCACAATATTTTATACTTATGTGTGACAGAGAAACACTCACGATATTTCGTCCTTATGTGTGACAGAGCAGCAATCACGATATTTTGTACTTATTTGTGACAGAGCAACACCCACGATATTTCGTCCTTATGTGTGACAGAGCAGAAATCACGATATTTTGTACTTATGTGTGACATAGCAACACTGACTATATTTTGTACTTATGTGTGACATGGCAACACTTACGATATTTTGTACTTATGTGTGACAGAGCAACACTTACCATAGTTTTTACTTATGTGTGACAGAGCAACACTCACGATATTTTATACTTATTTGTGACAGAGCAACACTAACGATATTTTATACTTATGTGTGACAGAGCAACACTCACAATATTTTATACTTATGTATGACAGAGCAACACTCACGATATTTTATACTTATGTGTGACAGAGCAACACTCACGATATTTTATACTTATGTGTGACATAGCAACACTCACGATATTTTGTACTTATGTGTGACAGAGCAACACTCACGATATTTTTTACTTATGTGTGACATGGCAACACTCACGATATTTTGTAGTTATGTGTGACAGAGCAACACTCACAATATTTTATACTTATGTGTGACAGAGAAACACTCACGATATTTCGTCCTTATGTGTGACAGAGCAGCAATCACGATATTTTGTACTTATTTGTGACAGAGCAACACCCACGACATTTCGTCCTTATGTGTGACAGAGCAGAAATCACGATATTTTGTACTTATGTGTGACATAGCAACACTTACTATATTTTGTACTTATGTGTGACATGGCAACACTCACGATATTTTGTACTTATTTGTGACAGAGCAACACTTACCATAGTTTTTACTTAAGTGTGACAGAGCAACACTCACGATATTTTATACTTGTTTGTGACAGAGCAACACTCACGATATTTTATACTTATGTGTGACAGAGCAACACTCACAATATTTTATACTTATGTATGACAGAGCAACACTCACGATATTTTGTACTTATGTGTGACAGAGCAACACTCACGATATTTTATACTTATGTGTGACATAGCAAGACTCACGATATTTTGTACTTATGTGTGACAGAGCAACACTCACGATATTTTTTTACTTATGTGTGACATGGCAACACTCACGATATTTTGTAGTTATGTGTGACAGAGCAACACTCACAATATTTTATACTTATGTGTGACAGAGAAACACTCACGATATTTTGTCCTTATGTGTGACAGAGCAACAATCACGATATTTTGTACTTATTTGTGACAGAGCAACACCCACGATATTTCGTCCTTATGTGTGACAGAGCAGAAATCACGATATTTTGTACTTATGTGTGACATAGCAACACTTACTATATTTTGTACTTATGTGTGACATAGCAACACTTACTATATTTTGTACTTATGTGTGACATGGCAACACTCACGATATTTTGTACTTATATGTTACAGAGAAACACTTACGATATTTTATACTTATGTGTGACAGAGCAACACTCACGATATTTTGTACTTATGTGTGACAGAGCAACACTCACGATATTTTATACTTATGTGTGACAGAGCAACACTCACGATATTTTGTATTTATGTGTGACAGACCAACACTCACGATATTTTGTACTTATGTGTGACATAGCAACACTCACGATATTTTGTACTTATGTGTGACATGGCCACACTTACCATAGTTTTTACTTATGTGTGACAGAGAAACACTCACGATATTTTATACTTATGTGTGACATAGCAACACTCACGATATTTTGTACTCATGTGTGACATAGCAACACTCACGATATTTCATACTTATGTGTGACATAGCAACACTCACGATATTTTTTACTTATGTGTGACGTAGCAACACTCACGATATTTTATACTTATGTGTGACAGAGAACACTCACGATATTTTGTACTTATTTGTGACAGAGAAACACTCACGATATTTTATACTTATGTGTGACAGAGAAACACTCACGATATTTTATACTTATGTGTGACAGAGAAACACTCACGATATTTTATACCTCTGTGTGACAGAGAAACACGATATTTTGTACTTATGTGTGACAGAGAAACACTCACGATATTTTATACTTATGTGTGACAGAGAAACACTCACGATATTTTGTACTTATCTGTGACAGAGAAACACTCACGATATTTTATACTTATGTGTGACAGAGAAACACTCACGATATTTTATACTTATGTGTGACAGAGAAACACTCACGATATTTTATACTTATGTGTGACAGAGAAACACTCACGATATTTTATACTTATGTGTGACAGAGAAACACTCACGATATTTTGTACTTATGTGTGACATAGCAACAATCACGATATTTTGTACTTATTTGTGACATAGCAACACTCACGATATATTTTACTTATGTGACAGAGAAACACTCACGATATTTGGTACTTATTTGTGACAGAGAAACACTCACGATATTTTGTACTTATGTGTGACATAGCAATACTCACGATATTTTGTACTTATTTGTGACATAGCAACACTCACGATATTTTTTACTTATGTGTGACAGAGAAACACTCACGATATTTTGTACTCATGTGTGACAGAGAAACACTCACGATATTTTGTACTTATGTGTGACATGACAACTCTCACGATATTTTATACTTATGTATGACAGAGAAACACTCACGATATTTTGTACTTATGTGTGACATGGCAACACTCACGATATTTTGTACTTATGTGTGACATGGCAACACTCACGATATTTTATACTTATTTGTGACAGAGAAACACTCACGATATTTTATACTTATGTGTGACAGAGCAACACTCACGATATTTTGTACTTATGTGTGACAAAGGAACACTCACGATATTTACTACTTATTTGTAACAGAGCAACACTCACGATATTTTATACTTATTTGTGACATAGCAACACTCACGATATTTTGTACTTACATGTGACATAGCGACACTCACTTTATTGTTTACGTAGGTGTGACATAGCAACACTCACAATATTTTGTATTTACTTGTTACATAGCAACATTTACGATATTTTATACTTATGTGTTACATAGCAACAATCACAATATTTTGTACTTACGTGTGACATGGCAACAATCACAATATTTTTTACTTATGTGACATAGCAACGAGCACGCTATTATGTGCTTGCACGTTACATAACAACAAATACGCTATTTTGTACTTACGGCGTGCTATCTTAAACTGAAACTATCCTTCCCTCCATATTTTCAATTCTCTCACAGTTAATCACCATTAACAATATCCTCGAGTCGCTTTTAGCTTTGCTAAATGGTGAGTCATTAGTAAAAAATAAAGCTTTACATCATAAGAAAGACCTTAGGTTCTTCTCTAGAATCCAGCTCATATTAACTAACCCTAACCTGAACCTAATTTAACCCTAACTATAAGAAAAACGTTAGGTTCTTCTCCAGAATTTCCCTTATATTAAAAAAAAATCTGGATGATGTACGTAGCCGTGACGTAAAGAAAATATCATATTATGTGTAAATAACACTCAAGGTGAGAACAGTAGTCCGAAGAATTCAAATAATACGGATAAAAATGCTAATTTATACTCTTGCATGCGCCCTGGTTGACGGACAGAGCCTTCTGTTAAGATGCTTCAGCGCATCTAAATGGAATAAAGAAAGGAAAGAAAGAAAAAGTCTATACTTGTAAGGACAATGGTTTATATCCAATGGAAAAAATATGCCTATTTAAGCTGAATAATAAGTATGTACAAAATAGGGAGTAGGTAAACCAAACCTTATTGATGGAAGGGTGTGGCCAGGTGCCAGCGGTAGTCTCTTATATATGGGTCATTGATTTATCTCGTTCTATTATCCCATATTTGGCAAACCAGCCAGAAATCTGCAATTCGTAATACTACGAGCAATATACGCCGAACATCAAAGATTTTATCTTCAACTTTCATCGAACGAAAATCGAATGAACGAAGTGAACTTCGTTCAAACCTTTAAATATGGCTTTTCTATATTCTGCGCATGTCTGACTGGTTGATTGACAGCAGCTTTTATACGTTTTGCTTTCCAAATTAATATCTTGAAGAGAAAACTTTAGAGTTCGGAGAGAATAAAGGGTGCTTGTACAATATAAGGGAATTTCGAACAAATGCATCTCAAGTGATTAATATCGATAATCGAAATCAAAATAATCCAATGAAAGAAATAACAGGCGATTTTGACCAAAGTTAACACCTTACACAGCCTAACATCGCTAGTGCATTTAGGAAATTTTATTACCACACAAGCCGAAAGACCCGACACATAAAATCAACAGTAGGTTCTTTTATATGATAGGGACGTGTTCGAAATGAATGTTACTGTTTAAAGCAATTGAGCCATGACATGTGACTTTTTCATTTTAAACTTAAATTCAAGTCATTATCATCGCACAACCAGTAAGGTCAGGCATATAAAACCAACAGTAGGTTCTTTGATATGACCAGGGTGCATTTCAAATGAATGCTTCTGTTTAGAGCACAATTCAACCATGATGCTTGACTTTTGCATTTTAAACTTTAATTCAAGCCATCTATATATATAAAAAGCAAAATGTGTGTGACCTTTTCGTGTATGTCTTCAAAAGGCTTTTCTCGCACACGGTTCCGATGTCGTTACGATCGCTTACAACTGTTTATATGGGTCCTAAATAATAATATGTACGATTTGGGAAAGCGCGTTGCATCTAGATTTATTTACGTCGACTTTTACAAAATTATTGCTATTTTGGCTTCTCGCATGTTGATGAGGCTTTTTCGTATAAAAAGCGAAACTAATTCAAAGTTAACAACGAACAACGTTCTCGGCATTGCGCCGGAAAATGTCCAGAAGCAATCATCTTTGATCAATGTTGTACATCAGACAATTGTTATTCAATCTGGACAATTGGGAGCTGGTTCCCCTCCCCCCAACATCTGTTGGGGGAAAAAAAAACAAAAACAATCAAACTTGGGTAAACAACTGCGTGATTTCTATTTGACCTTCTTAATTAGGTCAAATGGAAGCAGCAGAGTTAACTTTTATTGCGCACGCCTGTTTTTATAGTTCAATAAATAAATTCAAATGTATGTCGCGGTGGCCTAATGGGTAACGTCGCCTGGTTTTTTTTTTTTCACACATTAATTTCCAACTCAAGGGTACGGGTTCGATTCTCATACTTACCTCCTAAAACATTTTTTTAATTTACCCCCCCCCCCGGAGTTTTGATTTACCTCAAGACACCCGGCCATCGCCGGGTACCCCCCGCTAGTCTATATATATATAAAAGCGAAAATGTATGTGTGTATGTATGTACGCTTTTCCTCGATGTCCACAAAAGGCTTCTTTCAAAGAAGCGCTTGCCCGGTTCACAACTTCTTTAAACTTTTTATATCATCTATAAATTGTAATATCTCAGAGTTATCCACGGAGCTCGCATGTCTATTTAATTTTATTGACTTTCAAACGTTAATTGCTTTACATTTCCCGCATCGGCACGCGTTACATTCGGTTTTCGGTATATAAAAAAGCGAAACTCGACTCTAATAACAGGCCGAAAGCCAGTTGTCTCAAGAGAGCTAAGTAACGTTTATTTAATGTCGACTTGGTCATATCAGACTGTAGCTTTCATTTCGCTCCTCCTAATAAACAGGGAGCGGATTTTTAAAAACAAACAAACCGATTTATTCACCCCATTGAAAACTGTCCCCCACAAAATAACTGCTGAATACCTATCGCCGTCACGTCAATCAAAAACGCGCACCTGTTTTTTTAAAACACTTTACTATTTTCCAACTGCGCGTCGTGAAGGCTTCGTTTTTTGTTTTTTGTTTTCACATTTTCCGTTTTTTTTTCACACACCCCGAAAAACACCCGGGCAACGCCGGGTACCCCTCGCTAGTCTATAATACCTGTCTGTTTAAATGTATGTATGTATGTATGTATGTCTGCCTACAACTTTTGACAGAGGCAACAGATTTTCACGAAATTGGTATCGTTTTGAAGCTTGCCCCTTCGGACGACAAATATCGAAAAATTGGCTAAAAAAAATTAATTCCTTCATTCTCAACTGGGCAATTTTCTACAAGGAGGGGGTCGCTTTTTTCGCCGATATTTTTGAAAGTCATCCCCTCTTTTCGATTGACTAGTCTTAATTTAAACTTTCACCACTTCCGGATTGGCGATGGACGCACTGGCAAAGACGTCATATTTTTTTCTCACGTTCTTCTCCTATTTTATGGTTCGGATTCGAGCCTGCCTACTACCACTTATTTTTGTTGTTGTTAAACAGACACCACCAAACACCCGGGCAACGCCGGGCACCCAGGTTAGTTATATATAAAAATAATTTTATTAAATAAACAGTAGACTACAATGTAATTTTTTTTTTACATAGGCATCACCACTTATCAAGGCCAAGAGGCCACTCGATGTGGACTAAGACACTTTGTGAAGGCATGTGAAGCTTCCTCCCAGTGTACCACGATAGGTCCCCAACTAGAGCAGGCAATCAATTTATTTGATTGAAAAATAGGCGGGTCCATCGATTTCGATAGCAATAAAAATATGGGAATGTGAAACATTCATTGATCATCATTCAATCTCGGGGAACGTCAGGTCTCCCTGTTAGTTTATACTAATTTCGACATGACACGTACGTACTTAATAGTGTTTTCTTATTTATTTATTTATTTTTTTACCTGAAATGTATTTATTCGAAATTTCATTAATACTGCACTATACCGAATAAAGTTCCATCAAGGCTTAATTATATCAAGTTCTTGAACCAGAAAAGCAAATAGCTGGAGTGTAAATATTATTATCTGTGGTGATTGTATAACGGAAACGATAATCCTTTAGTTCAGCCGGGGGAGGGGGGTGGGGGCAAAAATAAGCTGGATCCGATTCGCCATTTTTCATTCTAATAAAAAAATTCGTTATCCTCATTATTATTTTTACTAGTAAGACCCATGGAAATTCCATGGAATGGGAAATCAACCGCCCCCCCCCAAGTAATGTGATCCAATTTACAAAATTCCAATTACTTATGTTTACTACGCTATAATCACATTGAGTAATGTATACCCATTAACCCTTATCCTCGAATGGCCCCCGGGCCTTGATAAGTGATGATTCCTGTGTAAAAAACAACAAAAAAAAAACAACAAATATGTTTTGATAAAGCTGATATTTTTTTGGATGGCACAAAAAATTATTATTTTATTTTTTTTTAAATTTTTGACAAATGGGTCTGTTTTCCAATGCTAAAAAGCGATCCTTTTAATTATCTTTCTTTTTTTCTTCTTTTTTTTATTTAATCTTGTTTAAAACAAAATCTTCCACTGCTGGTAGTAATGATAAAATAATAAATATTTATTGATTTTTAAACTACCAGTAAAACTAAAATCTATAGACCCCCCCCCAATAATTGTGTTTTTACGTTTGAAAAAAATATATGCACTTTTAACGTGTGTTATTACGGTATCGGGGAAATAACAACTCTCGGAATCGGGAATTTGGTACAAAAACGGTAATTGAATTGGAATCAGGAAAAAATATTGGAATCGTCCCACCACTAGAAACAATATAATTGACATTTCTCTGCAGATTAATTCGTATTTGTTTTCTTGTTTGAAATTATCGTTAGTAAGACATTTAAAATTCACAATTTCTTTTTCTTTTTGTTTAAACCGACTTTTATAAAAACAAGTGTTAAACAGTTTTCTCTTTCGATAATAAGACATTTTGGCACTTGTGTACAAAGGAACCAGTTTTGGGGTTTTCAGTTTTTCGAGACTGCACAGCAGAGGCAGACAACTTTCATTGATTCATTACAAACAATAAAGTTTTGACTTTGAAAATTTTGAAAAGAAAAAATAGTTTCCTCAAACTTCACACGTATTTCAATCATGCATGTTCAAAAAATATTTATAAATGTTAAAAGTCGTACATGTTGACAACTTTCATAATGTTTAATGATTATTTATATTTTAGTGATGAAAATGTCAGAATTTTGACTTTCTTACGAAAAAAAAAAAACATCTCTATTTTGTGTGAAAAAAAAGAAACCCTCCATTTCCTTAAATTTCTTTTAATTCAACAACAACAAAGTACGCATTCGAAAATTTCGTTTGTCTGCCCTGCTGTGAACTATCGAAATCCGTAAACTGAAAAAAACTATTTCTTTCGTAGTGGCGCACAAATACCAACCTATTTTACCGACAACTTTAATTTCAAACAACCTGCTTGATTTCAGCCATAACAAAAAAGTAAACTGTCATCTAGACTTCGGCATTTGTTCCCCCGACGAAATGTTGCATCCCTCTGCCTGTTCTACCAGTACTTTAATGGTGAATGCTCTGACGAACTACAAGCACTTGTACTCCCTCGACGTGAATACCCCCGACAAACCCGACAAGCAACTAAGTCCCACCCCTAGACAGTAGAGATCCCTAGGTGTAAGAAAGCCTTCTACTCCAATAGTTTCTTCCACAGAACTGCTAGACTTTAGAACTCCCTTCCGGGATTCTGCTTTCCCAACTGTACTGACATGCAGAAGTTCAAGTGTAATGTGAACAGACATCTTGCTGCTCATCTCCCTTCATAATACCCCTGCAACTTATGTCCCCGATAGTTCTAACAGAAAAAAAAACGGACTAGATTCTTGGCAACATTCTCCGCTCTAACACGTTAAGTCCGGTTCTCGAAAGCTCCATTGGACTCAACTCGTCCCCGACCTCTTCACTGCCGGCCTTATATTGTCTCATTCATGTAAATAAGGACGCGATCGAACCTGATGATTTGTCGCCTTTCGTGTCCCGTCGGTCGGGTTTCGAGTTTGCACATGCCACCCTTAGCCGTCCGCCTCCATGACTGTAGTCACAATAGTAGACCCCTACCTCAAAGCCTTGATTGGGGTGAACATTGAATAAAAAAAAGTGATCTTTTCAAATCAAATATTTAGGTTGGTTTCTTTTTATTTAATACATGAAACACACGACTATGCCAAAGAATTACCTAAACAACCGATTCTGTTTGAATTGTACGACTTAGTCCGTTTAAGAAACTCAATTATTTGAAAAAAAAAAAAGAAGCTATATTTTCAAATAATGTTTTGATATTTATTTGTGATATTTGCTGAATATATGCACAAATTATTTATATTTGTTAATATTTTTCGATTATTTCAATCACTGGGATTGCTGTTCTCAACTTGAGTGTTACTGTCACAACGTTTCGGCAGATGTAACCTCCGATCTTCTTCAGATTTATATCTGGTCTAAGTCGGGAATCTGCATGGAATTTTTAACGGAACCTTTCTTTGATCTCCGAGAGTAGCATGCTCTCGTTCTCTCAGCCATGACTGAGTAGAAGTTTTAAATAAGTTAATAAATTGTATTCTTAATATCGCTCGCACTGAGGATTGAACCTTCAACCCCCGGAAGGGTAACACTTAGAACTGAATTTTACCTAGTAATTCATCCGTTATGCCACGGGTGTTTGCGTACAATTATAGCATGAATTTTCTGAGTTTTTAATTTATTCTTGTTGCTTTTCTTTTAAGATTTACAATCTTAGTATTTGCATAATCACGTTAAATTACTGAAGTTAAGCAACGTTAAGCTTGCTCAGTACCGGATGGGTGACTGTTTGGGAATTACAGATGTATGTAGGAGGACATCGACACCTCCCAGCAAGCGATGCAAAAACCTTGCGCCGTCATCTACCCCTGACTGGTATATACATGCAACTAGGGACCGCTTGTGAATTTCATACTCCCATGAAACTTTCTCCTTCAGAGGAAGGCGGTTCAACCTGCTTAGGGTTAGTGCAGCTTCAGTACAGTAAGGTAATTTTATCACTTAGGCTCACGAATTATTACTATTTCGTGCAGATTCCTGAGTTCGACAAAATGTATTTAAAGAAGGTGGGAGGTTACATTAGCCGAAACTTTGTGAAAAGAACACGCAATATGAGAACAGTACTTCGACTAATACAAATAATATCAGTTTGGTGCAAAAATGACTTTTTTTGACGTATGCCAACCTGATACAATTTTTTTAATTACATTGCCACTTTGATGTAGGAGGCTACTATCAGGGACCTAAGTTGCAGGGGTACTATGTAGGGAGTTTAGCAGCAAGATGTCTGTTCACATTACACTTGAACTTCTGCATGTCAGTACAGTTGGGAAAGCAGGACACCGGAAGAGAATTCCAAAGTCCTACAGTTCTGGGGAAGAAGCTATTAGAGTAAAAGGCTTTCTTACATCTAGGGATCACGACTGTGTAGGGGTGGGATTTTGCTGCTTGTCGGGGGGTATTTTCGTCGAGGCTGTACAAGGGCTTATAGCTTGTCAAAGCATCCACCATTGAAATACCTGTAAAACAGGCAGAGGGATGCAACATTTCCTCGACGGGACAAGGGCTGAAGCTTAGATGACAGTTCGGGACCTATTATGTTGGCGACTCTCTTTTGGACCCTGTCCAGGAGCGAGAGACTAGTAGCAAATGCACCAGCCCAAATATGACAATAGTACTCCATACATGGACGAATGGTGGCTTTGTAGAGGTACAGGATACTTTCAGGCGTAAGTAACTTTCTTGCACAGTAGAGAGAGCCCACATTCTTTGCAGCAGCTTTGGCAATGATCTCGATGTATCTATTCCAATTCATGTTTCCTGTGAATGTTAAGCCAAGAGCTTGAACTTATCAATCTGTAATAGAACGCGGACGCGCATATAGCACCAGCAGACAACGCATGCAAATACCTGGCCATGTGCGAAGTGACGTGACAGCAAGGAAAAAGGAAAGAAAAAGATTATAAAAAGAAGATTCTGCGCGCAGACCGATGATCAAGTTAGAGACGGACAGAAAGAGAGACGCGTTATACCCATGGCTGAGAGCGACAGGGAAAGACGCGTTCTAAACATGACCGGAACAAGACAGAGTACCTCTTATTCGACACGGCAGAGTCTTGTTAAGCATATTAGAGTTCGAGAACACTTTTGAACATGAGGCAAGACGTTATTATAGAAATTACATGTAAATAAATGTATCTTGTTTCACTGAAAAAAAAAAGAGTAAGTCGAATGTTTTCCTTGTGTATCGTCTCCTTTGCGACGGTGTCTACATGTTAGCAAATATGACAAATTATCAGTTCTCATATACATATTGATGTATGTTTTATTGTTATTCGTTGATTGCGAGAGTTACACCGTGGTTCATCTTCTTCAAACAATGCAGCAATCATTTTGGAAAGATTAAGACAAACTGTTGATACCCTCTCTGCCGCCACCACCACCGCTACGCACCCGAAATACAATGAAACGAGACATAATATCTAATTGGACAAGTAATATATTTGGCATCGCTAGAATGCGCTGGAACAAATCCAAATATTAGTTGTATTTGAAAAGTGCCACTAATGTCGCTTTCTTTTTGATTATCATCAAAGTGTTTGTTGCCGTCGAGTCTCTTCTGTTCTATATCGAATTTACCAAATATTTTCACAGCATTATTATCGTTTTATTTTATTTTTATTATTTTTTTAATTGCGGTCTCCGCTTATCAAAGCCTAAATAGGATATCTTTAATCTCTATGATAATGGTTAATGAGTATTAGATAGACGCTGAGATAACATCCTTATGATCAGTAATGGTGGAACTTGGATAAGACTTAATTATATAAAAAGACTAGCGGGGGTACCCGGTGTTGCCCGGGTGTCGAGAGGTGGTGTAGTAAGGATACTGAGCAACCTACAGTAAAAATAAATGACGAGCCGGGGTGGAGAGAGGTGTGAAAAAAAAAAACAGAAGAAAAAAAAAAGAAAAAACAAAACAAAAAAAAAGAAAAACAAACAAAAAATAACAACAAAGAAGAAGTACGTAAAAATCAGTTTAAGCAAACTTGAAAATAATCAAGTTTCTGTTTTAAAAAGAAAAAAAAAAATCACATTACGTAAGCCTCGAAATAAGAAAAATGTTATGGCAGTTAAAAAAAATAAATAAATAGACCACCGTTACGTGGGCTCAAACATAAAAACTAAAAGCTTGCGACATTGTTACCCACCATCCACGACGCTGTCTGCAAAATAACGTCGTTTTTTATTTTTTAAATTTAAATCAATTGAAGAAAGAACATCAGACGCGCATGCGTACTTGTCGAATCCGTTTAAAAAAGGAACAATTTTTTCCGATCCTCCCTTGTTATAAACGTTTATTTTTATACGAAATAATTGAGCGTTTTTCTAATTCACACATATTATTCGAGCGAGACATCGCTCTTTCAGATGGTACCGGTATCGACCCGGTCTGATGCGGCTGAGAAAAGTTTTTGGCAGGCATACAAACACACACACATTTTGTCTTTCATATTATAGATAGCTCAACAAGAATTTATTTACATTAGACTCGAAAACGACAATATTATAGCCTCTCTCACTCCTAGACAAGGTTCAAAAGAGAGTCGCCAACCTGATAGGTCCTGAACTGTCATCTAAGCTTCAGCCTCTGTCCCATCGACGAAATGTAGCATCCCTCTGCCTGTTCTACAAGTACTTTAACGGTGAATGCTCCGAAGAGCTGCAAGCACTTGTACCCCTTCCACGTAAATACCCTCGAAAACCCGACAAGCAGCAAAATCCCACCCCTTCACAGTTGAGATCGCTAGATGTAAGAGAGCCTTCTACTCCAGTAGTTTCTTCCCCAGAACCGCTAGACTTTGGAATTCCCTTCCGGGTTCCTGCTTCCCCAACTGCACTGACATGCAGAAGTTCAAGTGTAATATGAACTGACATCTTGCTGCCCAACTCCCCACATAGTACCCCTTTAGCTTATGTCCCTGATAGTAGCCCCCTACATCAAAGTGGCAATGTGCCTTGTTTGCGGTGAAAATATTAAAAAAAAAAAAATTATAGGCAGTTTGACAACAAACATCTAATATATAAAGTTATCTTGTTGGATTTTCAAAGTAATTTAAGCTGACAAATCAAACTTGTGCATTTGTTATTGTTGTGTCATGTTATTGTCAATATAATAGCATATTTAGCTACAATTGTTTTTAAAATTAAATATTTTGATTCAGGCCACTACTAATTAGAAATCTTTTTAAAAAATTACCTAAAAATAAAAATCAATAAAATTCATATTTTAGATTGATAATAGGAGTTATGTTTCTGTATTTTTGAGATGAGTATTGATTATTTTTATTATTTTAACGTAGTCGTTACATGTAAGCATTTGGGATTAACACGTTGTATGCAAACAGTCGCAAGGAAACAAAGACAAAGAAAGAATTAAACTCAGTTTTTTAGTTGAAACAACGGATATTTAGTAACAGGTATTTCCAGAAAAACGCCTTGTCTCTTGTTCCAAAATCTTCACTTACTCCAATGTGTTGAACACATGATAACGTGTGTAACGCGGCTATTTCTCACCTTCTCAGCCACGTTTTTCTTTATTTATAATCTTTTTATTTCCTTCCTCGCTGTGACATCACCTCGCACATGGTTCAGTCATTTACATATGTTGGCTGTTGCTGCTGCTGCCATATGCATGTCCGCACGCTCTTACATTATTTGCATTCTTTGGGCTACTGTTCTCATCTTGGGTGTTATTTTCACGTTTAGATCGATGTAATCTCTGATCTTCTTCAGGTGTATCTTGTCAGGGTCGTAAATAGTTCTACCAAGCTCAGAAATCAGCACGGAATTTCGAACGGAACCCGTTATTTAATCCACACGGGTAGCATGCTTTCGTTTCCTCAGGATTACAAAAGTATATAAAATAAAAAAAATAATTAATAAACATATATATATATATATATACATGAGAGAGAGAGAGAGAGAGAGAGAGTTACAGAGGGATACATAGATAGATAGATAGATAGATGGATAAATGCACACACACACACATGCACAATATCTGGCTAAAAGAATGATCCTCCCACCCCTCCAATATGATCAAATATTTTAAGTGGAAAACTTAGTAGGTCAAACACGTCTAACTGAGTCCTTTTCGAACACCACCATTTTAGGAGAAAGGCATGGAAACTGATCTCTCCCCGTGAATTGACAATAAGTTTTTTAATTTTTTTTACTTTTGGAATTCATTTAATTTTTAAGCATTGCAAATATGTCTTTTTGTACTCAAATCTTACATATTGTGTTCTATGTGTGCGCGCGCACGCGCGTGCGCGTGCATTTATTGTTTATGTTCGGCAAGTTTTTTTTTGGGGGGTACTATGTCTTAGAACGTTTTATATAATCCTTAGATTACAATATTTAAGATTTAGGAAACAATGTCGTAAATATTTTTTTTTTCAGTGACTTTTATTTTACAAAATTTGCGCTGTGATTTCGTTTGCTCTACTACTACTACTACTACTACTACTACTACTACTACTACTACTACGATGGCGTGATGTTTGTCCTAGAAAACCATACGTTGCCGTTCAACCACCTGCGTTTTTAAACGTTTATATTTAGCTGTTCTCAAGTCCGTACTTTCGTAGCATAATGCTATGTCATCAGACTACTAACCTCAAGGCTTCTTGTTCGAGCCTGCCACCCCCCTAAAACTTTTTTTTTCTTTTCACCCGCGCACCTTTGCGTTTGTTTTTTTCCCCCCATCATTTTCGCTATTTTTTTTTTGTTTTTGTTTTTCCGATTTTTTAAAGAAGTTTTACATCGTTTTTTTTTTTATTTTATAATATTTAAACAGGGTGATTACTTCACTTTTGTTTTGGTCTACCCCCCCCCCCCAACACACACACCTCCAAACACACGGGCACTCAGGCTGGTCTATTATATAAAGTTCACCCGTCTGTTAGTGTGTATGTATATATGTATGCATGTATGTATGTATGCATTATCGCAAAAACTTTCGACTCACGCGACCAACACTGGCAAAATTGGTATCGTTTGAAAGCCCAGTCTCTCAGCCGACAAATATCCCAAAATTGGTCAAAAATATTAATTCTTTCACCCTTAACTAGGCCGTTTTTACAAGGGGTCACTTTTTTTTCGTTCATATTTTTGCAAAGCATTTTGGATAGTTCATGCTAAAATTTTGACTCTTAAATTCTCCACATTTTAATCAATTTGACGTGCTATATTTTCCATTTGACAAATGTGTTTTAAAGAAAAATCGTTTTATTTTTACTTTTTGTTAGTTTTTGTCTCGTTTTCCCTCTGTTTTTCTTTTGTCTAAATGCCGGCACATGAAAAATCACTGCATGTTCTGCGCTAATCATACCCGACACCATCTTTAGTGAAATTAATACAAGAAAAAGAGCTGCTAATAATAATTACACAAAAGATATTTCTGAATTTGATGAAACGAGGATTTATTTATAACTTTATTTAATATACTTAACATCTACAATTTCTATATGTTCGTATCTACAATAAATATGTCCTTATTGCTATTTACACCTAATTACGTATACAGAATCTTCGATAGCTTATACCTTACTTCCATTTATACCTGTATTGAAATGTACTTAATCATAGTTATATCGCTACTTAAATATATACTGAATAGAAGCATAATTTTCCCTGTATCGGCTCAAATATCCATAGATCGTACATCTTATTTTATCTTAATTCCTAATATCATTTTGCATTATACCTTAACATTTTATCCTATTCTTAAACTAATATATGAGCAATATTTTAAATGTATAACCACTCTCTTAAATCAAGCAGCTACTAATTTTACCGACCCCCTTTTCCATCTATAATATAAATCTCACCTGTCTGTTTAAATGTATGTATGTATGTATGTATGTATGTATGTATGTATGTATGTGTGCCTAAATAAAGCGGAAGACCATTACCTGCATTAAGCTGGTCTGCAGTTTAATTTGTTGCTGGCTATCTTGCTCTTGCTTGTTGCTGGATCTCAACATTTTGAACCGAGAGAGAGACTTAGCTGTCATACAAAGCTAAGACTCTGTAACATCATATTTGTATAGATACTCCCTCAGGCATTTGGGCTCATGGATTTTAAATGTCTGAGGGAGTGGCACTCGTCTGACAAGACGTTGCAATCATCATGTGTGCCTAAAACTTTCCACAAAGGCGACGGATTTTCACGAAATTGGTATCATTTTGAAGCCAACCCTTCGGACGACAAATATCGAAAAATTGGCCCAAAACCTTCATTCTTTCACCTTCAACTAGGCCCTTTTCTACAGGGAGGGGTCGCTTTTTTCGCCGATATTTTCGAAAGTCATCCCTCTTTTCGATTGTCTAGCCTTAATTTAAACCTACGCCACTTCCAATTTGGCAATGGACGCAAGAGCAAAGATGTTTTTTTTTCATGTTCTTTTTTTCCTTCACGGTTCGAGCCTGCCTGCCTACTACCAATTTATTTATTTTTTTTTTTTTTGCTCAACACACATCTCTAAACACCCGGGCAACGCCGGCAACCCAGGTTATAAATAATGAAATGGAAAGCATGGTAAAGTCCTTTTCAATTACTTTTCAGTACTTAAGTACTAACTCTACTCATCATAACTACCCATGCAGGTTCGCAGAAATACCTGGTTTAGGACCCAGGTGCAGGACTAACCCTCTCAGTGCTGATGAACCTGTAGATCTTCTCAAGTCATCCGTGTAAGAGAAGGAAAACTCCAAAGCAAAACCTGTGCTATTGATCTCTTGGCACTAAAAGGGGAAGGAGGCCTCTTCAGTCCTGATCGATGACCTTCCTAGAGCTGGTGACTCGAACAAATTACTGGTTTGCAAACCTAAACATCTTTCATACTCCTTCTTTGCCTATTAGCCAGGTGCAGAGATATGATCACAGGGATTCGACAGACTTCCAATGTTTGACCTTGTTTCCTGACTAGGGTAATGAACGCTGTTCCCCACTCCCACCACATCTCCTTAAAATTGGGCATCTTCGGGGTGCTTGAGTGTCATATATGCCAATGCAGTTTGATTGAGTTGATCTTTGTCTGATGGGTTGAGGGTACCGGTTTGATAGTTTGTCTGGCTGCTGTCTTCTGACTGACAGTACAATTGCCTTAACTCTTAGGTAGCACTTAGAGCAGCTGCTCCATCATCAGTTTTATAGTATAGGAATGGTTGTAGTGCCATGTCGTGCATAGAAAGGGACCCTGAACCTATCTCCAGTGGGCTTTGCTGAGGCCACTATCCTGTAGATGAAGAGTCGGCTGATGGTCTAATTGTGTTGCATGTTTGGTATTCTACACAACCACTTTGCCCAGCACCTCTCACCTTTAAACAAAAAAATGACAGTTAAATCAAAAATTACGATTAAACCAGACTCAAACTTAAACAAAACCAAATTGCCTCCTCCCATAAAATAAAAATAATTTAGATGATGTTGAATCATTTCTCCTAACAAACTCCCTGGATATCTTGACGCTAAGTGAAACTAATCTATGCCCCTCCATCCCCTATAACCACTTTAACATGCCTGGCTATCTCCCACATAACCGTAAGGACTCAGAAAGACATGTATGCACGGACTTGGAGTCTATATTCGAAACACTCTCCCTTTGACTAGAGAATCAAATCTAGACTCATACGACAAGGACTTCCTGTGCTTTACTTAACCTGCAACATAGCGTTAGCTATTTATATTTTCTGTACAGGCTCCCCCTCGACCCAGGACTGCACCCTAATCAACCAAGTCTCTGACAGTATAGATACAGCACTCTCTCTTGATACTAGCGCACAAGTACATGTATTTGGTGACATTAATGTCCACCACAGTAATTGGCTTGGTTTCTCTACTTACACAGAGGCAGCAGGTAGCATAACATCTAGTTTCTCTGTATCTCATTCCCTATCACAGACGGTTACGTTTCCGACCCGTCTCTCATATCGACAAGATCAATAAGCCTCACTTCTAGATCTATTTCTGACCACAGTTCCTGATTATTGTGTAAGGAATGTGCTCATGTTGTGATAATGGTAGAAATCACCCCAAACTCTCAACCCAAAGCTGAAGAGCGATTACTCAAAACGACAAGGTACTCTAAGAGAGCTGACTGGGAAGCCATCAGGGATCTCATCAGAGATGTCACATGGGGAAACATCTTTTCTCTTCATACAAAACAGTGTGCAAACGAGACCAGCGAGGATCAAAGTGGCAATTGAAGCACATGTTCCCACGCAGAAGTTCTATAGCAAACCCCACTCTCCCAATGGTTTACTTCTACTTGCACAAATACAGCATACATACCGCAGGTTTATCCGACATAAGTCCAAAAAGACAAAATTTTATTGAAGCACAGAAATTAGGAATTCAAGATTTCTGGAAAATCTACAACAGTGTAGTAAATAATGGGCAATCAACAATTCTCCCACTATCTAACAGTCATGAGGTTGCCAATCGGGGTGCCTCAGACTCCACTTTGGACCCAGCAAAACACTCCCTCCCTGATTTTCCTTTGCGGACAGAAATCACACTAGATGATCTGAAATCATCCCTTCTCAAATGCATGATATCATAAAAACCTTGACACATCAAAAGCATGTGCACCTGATCTCATCCCGGCTGTACTATTAAAAAAAATGCTTTGCTGAGGTTGCTATATTTCTCTTCAAACTTTTTAATAAATACCTTAACGAATCTTGCTTCCTGACTGCTGGAAAACTGCTTCTGTTTTTTTTTTAGAATTCTGGCGAAAGAACTAACCCATTAAATTATCGCCCCATTAACCTCCTCCCTCTTTTCGCCAAATATTTGAGTCCATAATTAACCAAGCTCTAGTCCATCACCTTACAGTTGCTCAACTTCTGTTTGACCAACAATGGATTTAAGCAAGCCTGTTCTACTGCATATATCCTAACTATAATCTATGAATGTATTTACCATGCACTGGATAAAGCAGGGGGTAGGGCAATAACCCTAGATATATCTAAGGCTTTTGACAGGGTATGCCAAAAGGATCTTCTCAGGAAAATCAGATCATATTAAATTACTGAACGAATACTTAACATAATTAAATCCTTCTTAAGTAAGAGAAGAATCTGGGTGGTCCTTGATGGACATACGTCAAAACTGTGATATAAATGCGGGTGTGCTTCAGGGGTTGATCTTTGGAGCGTTATTATTCTTGATATTCATGAATGATCTCCCTGATAAAATTGTCTATATTATATGGTATATTTGCGGATGATACCATGCCCTATCGTAGACATGACAGAAAAAAACAAATGAACACATATCTAAGGCAATGGCGAGAAAGACCTTTAAATGAATGAACACCTATCTAATGCAATAGTGAAAACCCTAGAGAAAGACCTCCAGTCTGTAGTGGAATGGGGATAAAAATGGATGGTAACATTCAATGCTGCCAAGACTAAGCTTCTTTGTTTTAATAGCTATAAGAAACCTATTCAACCACTAATAGCCGTGGCTAATGATACATTACCTGAAAGTACTTCATTCAAACATCTCGGCTTAACGTTCACAGGAAACATGAGCTGGATCAGGTACATCTAGGGCATTGCAGCGGCTGCTGCGAGGAAGGTGGGCTCTCTCTACTGTACTAGAAAGTTATTTACTTATGCTTGAAAGTATCCTGTACCTCTACAAGGCCATCATTCGCCCACGTATGCAGTATTGTTGCCACATTTGGGCTGGCGCATCTGCTACTAGTTTCTCACTTCTAGACAGGGTTCAGAAGAGAGCCGCTAACCTACTAGATCCCAAACTGTCAGCTAGGCTTCAGCTTCTGTCCCATCAACGAAATGTTGCTTCCCTCTGCCTGTTTTACAAGTATTTTAATGGTGAATGCTCTGACGAACTGCAAGCACTTGTGTCCCCTCAAGTATTTTAATGGTAGATGCTCCGACGAACTATAACCCTTATATCCTCTCGCCGTAAATACCCCCGGTAAACCCGACAAGCAGCAAAGTCCCACCCCTAGAGATCCCCAGATGCCAGAGAGCCTTCTACTCTAATAGTTTCTTTCCCCAGAACTACTGAACTTTGGAATTCCCTTCCGGGTTCCTGTTTCCCCGACTGTACTGGCATGCAGAAGTTCAAGTGTAATGCAAATAGACATGTTGCTGCTAAACTCCCTACATAGTATCCCTGCAATTATGTCAAAAATAGTAGCCCCCTACATCAAAAAGGAACTGTGCCATGTTTGCGGTGATAATGCAATAAAAAAATGTCTCTTTTGTGAGGAAGAGGTTGTGATGAGGAGAAAAGGACATTGCCTGTTTTGTTTGGTGAAGGTCTGCACTGTACCAAGTGCCATTTACAGTTTTTAAATTATTTCCTTCCTCATCATCCCTCCTCGTCATCCCTCCTCTATCGTTTCTTTTTCTTTCTCTCATCTCTCTTCCGTTTCATCTATCCCCTTTCACCGCAACAAGCCGACTCTTCTAAGCTCGCTCCCCCACGTTGAACCGGTAATGTCGCTGTGGTCGGCTGATGCCGGTACATATCTTCTTGATATTCTTCATCTTTGAGAAAACAGCATAAACATCTGTAGTACCTGGGTGGCTGAAGGCCCCCACCCTTCGGGGAGGGAAGACCGCTGCCGATCACTAAGTAAACACGGACATATTTCAATATAAATGTTGAAAAAGACAGAAATATTACACACTCCACACCCGTATACAATTGTTTGTTTTCTTTTTTTTTTTTTTTTTTTTAACAACTTCGCAGTGAATTATATTTTCTGAGATATATTTTTTTTTTATTCCCGAGTTTTTTTTTTTTTTTTTTTTTGTGTGGTTGTCTTGAGAAGAACAGACGACAGATGAATGGAAATGATGAAAAATGATTACAAAGTCGGGATCAAACGGAGGGAAGGAGGAGAAAAAAATGGCTTGACTTATTGTTTGAATTCCAGCTTTCTTTTGTGAAACCGAATATGAATCGCAACAAAGAACATATTTTGTGTTAAAAAAAATAAAAAAGAAAAAAAGTTGAATGAAACATAAAAAAATAACAATGACAAACAAATGGTGATATATGATGAGTTCGTATATGTGTATATATTTGTGTGTATGTATATATATATATATATATATATATGTGTGTGTGTGTATATATATGTGTGTATATATATATGTGTATATATATATGTGTATATATATGTGTATATATATGTGTGTATATATATATGTGTATACATATATATGTGTATACATATGTGTGTATATATATATGTGTGTGTGTATATATGTGTGTGTATATATATATGTGTGTGTGTATATATATATGTGTGTATACATATGTGTGTATATATATACATATGTGTGTATATATATACATATGTGTGTATATATATATATGTGTGTATACATATATGTGTGTGTATATATGTATATATATAGATATATGTGTGTGTATATATATACATATGTGTGTGTATATATATACATATGTGTGTGTATATATACATATGTGTGTGTATATATATACATGTGTGTGTATATATATACATGTGTGTGTGTATATATGTACATGTGTGTGTATATATACATATGTGCGTATATATATATATGTGCGTATATATATACATGTGTGTATATATATACATGTATGTGTGTATATATACATGTGTGTATATATATACATATGTGTTTATATATATATATGTTTGTGTGTGTGTTTATATGTATATATATATTTGCGTGTGCGTATATATTTATCTATATGCTTGTGTGCATATATTTTTGTGTGTGTATATATATATATATATATATATGTGTGTGTGTGTGTGTGTGTGTGTTTATTGAAAAAATATGCTTATTCAATTATATATAACAATAATAAATAATATAATAACATGGCGCAAATATCATAAAACACAATGCATTTTGCTATTTTACTATTCGCGTTTTTACAGATTTATGTAATCATATTGAAATTCTTTTTTCTTGTTTGTTTAAAGTTAATGAGTT
>NC_136516.1:47009323-47229323 GCF_053919585.1 Euprymna scolopes | reverse complement strand
ATAAAGACGAAGCGTAAATCATTCCCACCATACACCGAATCGGTCACACACACAAAACGACGACGGTGAAACGTACCAAACTCCAGTGCGCGTGTAAAATTAGAGGAATTGTAGCGAAAAGTCTGCAAAAAACAAAAATTAAGAATTTTGATACAAAAAATAATAAAAAAATAACAGAATTTTAGAATTTCGATATAACAAATACGGTAAATTTTTACGCCGTGCTCCAGCGTATTATAATCACCCCAACGTCCCCATGTTAAGAAGGGATTTCGGAATAAACACTCACCCAATCTCGAAAGCCGTTTTTAACATGGGGAGGTTGGAAGGTGCTTATTCCGAAAGCCGTTCTTAACATGGGGTGGTTGAGGGTGTTTATACTATACTAGGGCAGGTCGTAAAAAAATACCACAGATACTTTTACATACCCGAGAAGGGGAGGTGGAGGTAAGAAAACCGGCTAAGATGTCTACTGGAGGGAGGAGCTCAATTAGATGACAGGAGGGAAATTGGCGACAATTTTTCATTCCTTGCCCCCGCCTCTCTCTTTTCGTTCTCCCCACGTTACGGCAAAAACATAAACAAACCTTGTTTATTGAATTGCTTGGGTCCGTTTATGTTTCCTTTAATGATAAAAAGACGGAACTGTTACTTGGACGCCAATCTTCTTCATGCTAGATGTCACATGAAGTTGAGTGAAGTGAGGGGTGATCTACTCAATTTTTCCCTCTTCACACACACACACACACACACACACACACACACACACACACACACACACACACGCGTGCGCGCGCGCGTCGTGCAGCTTTAAAAGCCAACTCTTCCCCTTGTTGGCAAACGCTGAAAAAACTTTACAAGACCTATAACAAAAACGAGAAACGATATTCTCCGTTTTCCTGCTACATAACGTTCTTCTTCTCTTTCTTCTTCTTCTTCTTCTTCTTCTTCTTCTTCTTCTTCTTCTTCTTCTTCTTCTTCTTCTTCTTCTTGTGCGTGTGTGTGTGTTTGTGTGCGTGTATGTGTTTGTTTGCGCGCGTGTGTGTGTGTGTTTGTGTGCGAGTCTCCAAACATTTTCAACAAAAAATTTCCAAGATGTTAAAAGATAACGAAATACTGAGGTCTTATGTACGGCATGAAAACAAATCTTATGTACGGCATGAAAATAAATCTTATGTACGGCATGAAAACAAATCTTACGTACGGCATGAAAATAAATCTTATGTACGGCATGAAAACAAATCTTATGTACGGCATGAAAATAAATCTTATGTACGGTATGAAAATAAATCTTATGTACGGCATGAAAATAAATCTTATGTACGACATGAAAACAAATCTTATGTACGACATGAAAACAAATCTTATGTACGACATGAAAACAAATCTTATGTACGACATGAAAACAAATCTTATGTACGACATGAAAACAAATCTTATGTACGGCATGAAAACAAATCTTATGTACAACATGAAAACAAATCTTATGTACGACATGAAGACAAACCGGGATCTTGGGAAGCTCTATTTCTTTCCAGTAATTATACGGGCAACTGGACCCATGGAAACGAATTTCAAAAACTACCTGACAAATATAAAAGTAAAAAAGAAGAATTACCCGTAAAGTGGCGGTTAGTATATTAGAAATCCCTCTAGTTTGGAATGTATGAGAGCGGGTACATGTGCATGTGTTTATACGTGCTAGTCTTTTATAGCAACTGTTTCCCTTCGCCGCATTTCATGAGTGGCCGTCGATCAACTTGTCTATTTTACTGAGACCATGCATCAAAGACACAAAAGGAGACATTCGCTGAGTTTCCTTATGTAGAAAGGATAGATTTAGTAAGAAATTTATGCCCTAACAGAGTTAGGGTATGCATTTTATTATAAAGTTAAAATATTCTAATAGAGTTCCAATCGATGTTGTCTTATGGAATTTGAGTAAATTCGTGGCAAACAAATGATTAATGAGAAGATTGTTTAAGAAATGCTCAAAGTCGTGTTATAATGAACAACACATTTATTAAAAGGTTTAATGTTAAAATCAGAGTACATCGGGGCTATGTACAGAGTTGATCGCTTTTCATTTGTGTCCCAGAAGCATTGTCCAAGGAGTTCAGTATATGTTGTCCAGAAGAGATGTTGTATGCTGATGATTAAATATAGACAGTATAAGGAGATACATACGGAGCGGGAGACTCAGATGGTATGACCACATTGAAAGAATGGATGAGAGTTCCTGGATTAGTAGATGTAGAACAATTGGAAGTAGAAGAGTCAGTTCAGCATGGCAAGTCAAGGAAAACAATGGATGGATTTGAGAGAAAGATGGATAAATAGAGACTTGGTCAAAGATAGGTTAGTTCACCGCATGCCAACTATATTTGTTATGAGACAAATGCAAAGAAGTTCCTTGATAAGAACAACCAATAATGGACGAATACCCTCAACAAGAAAAGGATAATGCCTGGGGGTGACATCATGGGAATATAACAAATACTATACTGCCCCCCCCGTCCTGAATTGAGCATTAAAAAAGATAATACGTTAGTCTGAAATAATTAAGTAAACTGAATTGAGCATTAAAAAAGTTATATAAGTCGTGGGGGAGGGGGTTATGATGCAAATTACGATATTTTTTCTGACCCCTGCTACGGTATTTACCCCGTTTTACCGTTTTATTTATAATGTTATTTGATTATATACATGTGTATTATATGCTGTACTGCGTTTTGTTACTAATTTTTAATGCCGTATCCCGGGGTTCTACTGTACATAGTCTAAAATATCACAGTAAACTAAATTGAGCATTAAAAAAGTCATACAATAGTAAATTGAACCAATGAATGAGATATTTTTTCTTAGTGAATTTCTTGTCCTTTAAAGTTCAACAAATCAAATTCATAATAACTTTAGTACTTAATCTAAAAAGCATCTACTAAAAACATTACTTAAGGTTGGTGAATCATATAATGAAAGTGATTGAGAGAATAATTCAGTAGCAAATAAGTCAGATAAGCATAGTTTTTGGATTTATGCATAAACAAAATACCACTGGTTAATTATTTATTATGAAACAAATGCAAGTCCCTTGGTAAGAAGAAAAACCTGTATTTTTCTTCTATGTATTTGGGGAAAGCTTTTAACAGAGCGGCATCGCCTGGTAGGTCTTGTGTAAACCAGAGTTCAAATAAATGGTTGGTAACGGTTGTTCGAACAATGTACAGAAATGCTCAAAGTCGTGTCAGAATTAACAGCACATTTAGTGGGGATTAAAATGTTAAAATTGGAGCACATGAGGGTTCTGTAAAGAGTCTGCTATTTCTCATTTGTCTCTTAGAGGCATTGTTCAGGAGTTCAGGATGAGTTGTCCAGAAGAGATGCTGCATGCTGATGACTGAATATGGACAGTATAAGGAGATACATACATAGCAAGAAACTTCTGTAAAGAGTCTGCTATTTTTCATAGTTTTTGTATTTATTTTTTGGTATATTCTTAACCGTGGGGCTCTCAACATATCTTTCGACGTCCCTGCAGATTGCTATACCCGTCCGTATTTATGGTTTACACCAGCCAATCATATAGGAGGAACCCAGATGTACTCATATTCATTATATCACATTATTTTTGCTTTATTTTAAATTAATTTACTTGTAGATGTTCCTTAGTTGCTTTAATTTTCCCAGCCAACGCCAGGACACGGGTCTCACTGGTTTACTAATAAGCCAATTTATGAATAAATATCTCCAACTGTTGATAGATTCATTGATATCAAAGTAGTTTTGCAATGTCATTCAGTTCAGATTAGTCACGATCGAGAACTAGTGATCATGGTCGAAGCTATTATATTGGTGCAAAAATAATGTCGTTTTTTTACGTTCAAGTATATGTGTATATGTGTGTGTATGTATATATATATAAAAGACATTATTTTTGCACCAAACTTATGATAATATCCTTAAGCGTGAGGTATTTGGTGTTTCTTTCAACGTCTCTCTCAAGCTGCTCTACCAGTCGGTATTTATGGCTTAATTGGCCAATTATATTGTTGTAAGGACGAACGTGGATGTACTTAGATCCATTATATCAAAGAAGAATAAGAAGAAAAAAGAGAGAAAGTATGAGAGAGAGAGAGAGAGAGACAGACAGACAGACAGACAGACAGACAGAGTCATCTATAATATAAATCTCACCTGTCTGTTTAAATGTATATATGTATATATGTATGTATGTATGTATGCTTATGACTTTCAATAGAGGCGATGGATTTCACGAGATCGGTATTGTTTTGGAGCTCAACCCTTCGGACGACAAACGTCAAAAAAATTGCCTAAAAACATTAATTCCTTCACCCTCAACTGGGCACTTTTCTACAAGGAGGAGTCGATTTTTCCGCCGATATTTTCGAAAGTCATCGCCTCTTTTCGACTAACTAGCCTTAATTTAAATATTTATCACTTCCGGTTTGCGATGGGCGCAACAGCAAAGATGTCACGTTTTTGTTTTCACATTATTTTCCTCCTTTGCGGTACGGGTTCGAGCCTGCCTGCCTGCCTGCCTGCCTACTACCACTTTTTTTTTTTTTTGGTCAACACACACCTCCAAACACCCGGGCAACGTCGGGTACCCAGGCTACTAGTTTAGTCATAGGAGAAAGGGAAGAAAAAAGTAAAGAAATAAAAAGGTATAATAAAAGGAGAGAGAAAATTAATCAGAGAGAGGGGTGATTTTATATATGTGTGTGTGTGTGTGTGTGTGTGTGTGTGCGTGTGTGTGTGTGTGTGTGTGTGTGTGTGTATTCTTCAGTGTATGTCTTGTAAAACCAAACACCAAGGCGATTTTCTTCTTGTTTCTTTTTTTCGTTTCTTTTTAATATATATTTTTTATTTTGTTTATTTTTTTATTCCTAACTTTGTCCGCAGCTGTTAAACATCAAAATATGTCTTTGTCTCTCCACTTTGTACATCCGACTATTTCTCTCTCTGGGTATCCTCCTCCCAATTTCCAATCCCCTTCCCCATCGTTTCACACCACTCAACTACATTCGACTATTTTTCAGCATGTTTTTTGAGTTCTTCAAACGTCGCCTTTAAATACAAGACCCGCATTCCATAATAATGCCGCTTCCTTGATTACTTGAGATCATTTATTCCTGGTAGCCATTTGGTGCGAAATTCTTTCGCTCTTATTATCTTTGTCAATGTGATGGGTTTTTTTTTTTCAGTCGAGTTTTGCACTATGTTTGTTTGTTTCCATACAGCCTAGCATTCACATCGCTTGACCAATCGTCATCAAACTTGGTAAAAATATCTGTAATAGTCTAACTTAAAACTTTAATTTTGGGATATCAAGGTCAAACATCTGTGTAAAGGTCACAGAAATAGTGGAAGCGTCAGTTGTGATTACTTTGTTTCTGTTGATTGGAGAGACTCACTATTTGGCCCATATTGTAACTAATGAAGTCCCACGTTTTTATATGATCTCAATCTTGGGAAGTTAAGTCAAGGCCAAAATTTTTACAGCATTTCAACTTCTACCAAATTTTTTTTTTTTTAATGACAATAATCATCGCACAAAATTGCAGCATAACCAGATAAATTGCTTTTGAGTTATAATGTGGTTTGAAATGTAATAAAAAAATGATTACATGTGAAAGGAATAAAGTAATTCACACAAACAGGTGCGCCTCTCTCTTTCTTGTAGGATGGAGGAATGGGGGGGGAAGAAAGAAAAAATCTTCATTTGAAGAAGGCTCGGTTATATGCATGTGGCATTGATTTGCATAAGAGGACAGAAACTGTTATGAAAAGGACGAGTTGGAAGCACAAAGGCAGTTTTTGTTTCGATAGCAGAGAGAGAGAGAGAGAGAGAGAGAGAGAGAGAGAGAGAGAGAGAGAGAGAGAGAGAGCGAAAGAAAGCGGACAGTGGAAATTTTCAGTTGAATTAAGTCATGGGAAAGCAAGAGTTTGAAGAGATACTTTTTCTTCATGTATTTTTTCTTTTTTTCTTCCATTTCATATGGATACATTTTATTGAACGTTGGTTTTCTTTCTGGAGATATTTATTTGGTAGAAGAAAACTTGCAGAGTGGAGACGTTTTACCTTACCGAATATTTATTATACCAACGCATTTAATTACATCTAATCATTTCCGTAGCATAACTTTGGGAATACTTTATACAATATAGAAAAGTAAAACGCAAATACGACTTTGGCCCATCCTTACGTTGTCAAGCGAACATGAAGTAAACCATGAAACACATGAAACTCTTAGTATGGCATTAAATGGTACATCAATATCAAGAAACAAGAGCAAGCCAAACAACCTCCATTTTGAAACTGACCAAACATTTTGAACAAAACTATCTTGCAAATAAGACAGAAATCGAAAACAAGCATACGCCGGAAATAACTCCCCAAAATACACCAAAACCTTTAATCGCAAAAATAATGGAAGAATGGGACAACCAACAGCATGTCGAATATTTTCTGGATGTATTCACTTGGGACTATGTAGATGAAGAAAGCTCTACATACTGGCTAAAAGGAAGATCGCTCCACTATAATCTGGCAAGGATTATAATGGCTGCCCAAGATCAAGGTTTGATGATTAATACTTTTTAGAAGATGAGTGGTCTCAGCAATGACAACAAGTGAAGGTTCTGCTGGGGGACGACTACTATACAATGTGGTATAATAGAGTGTGTAAATATCTCCACTGTACTATCTGTAAAAAGTTGAATATAGAATGCAGCAGCAAGTCCTGGGAATATGTTTACCAGAAAGAACAGTTGGAAATAAGTCATACACCATCCATCATAACGGTGCAATTCCTACAGTTATGTACCTAGAAAACAGATCGATAAAACTTACACAGTAATATGAAACAAGGAGAAAAAAAACTTATCGGACTCAAAGGTCTTATGTACTACTTTAAAAAAAACCCAAAACACTTGAATCTTAGCATGATCTCCATCATTCCTGTAATTATAGGAGCAACTGAACTCATAAAAAAGAATTTAAAAAACTACTTGGCAAATACACCTGGCGAACCAAGTGCAAGAAAGATACAAACAATTGCACTGTAAAGGACGGTTAAAATCTTAAAAAAGATCCCTCGGTTGGAATGTATCAGATTGTAGGTGTATGTCTGGCATCCAAAAGGATGCCTCATCTCCAGTTTCCTTTTGTTGGGAGAACCAAAAAGAAATAAAAAATAAAGAAAAGTGATTATTTCGCCTCAGCTATCCTCACTTGCCTTAAATAAGAGTCTACATTGTTTTTACACTTATTTCTTTATCACTTACCAAGTCATTATTTAAAGAGAAGCATGCTGGCTCCTTTGTTATCAGTAATATCATTGAAAGCAGTAGGATTTTATAAGATTTGGATAAATCGTACAACTACCAAACATTTATTCGGTCCACATATGATAGCTACGCCATCAGCATGTCTGCCTCAAATAGTTTCAACTTCCTGTATATTCATTCAAGGGAAATAATTCATCCGAGATTAACAATCTCCTTCTTTTATCAATTTTAGCAGTACAGTAACCACCCGCCACCTACACCTCCTCTGTCTGTTGATGCAACACCTCAGCGGTAGCTAGCCAGAAAGATTCCTTTGTTATTATCCGTGGCACGTTCCTCTCCGCCATTATTTGTTGTCACTACTGAAACGACAACAGTTGTCGACGTTAATGATGTTATCTTTGACGGCTGGATAATCTACTTACTTGTGTCTTACTTATCGAACTGATGTCCAAAGACAATCAAATTATTTTCTCATTGGCCACGGGGTATTCGCAATCAAAGACACGGCCACCGGATACCTGTCCAGCCATCTCTAATATACATCAACTGTCTGTCGCCAAATGGTTTTCGTCCCAGCATTAACTTTTACTTTCTTGTATAAGTAACTCCATTTTCGACCTATTACCAGAGTTTAGAATGAGCAGTTGTTAGTGATTGATATTATTGCTGAGAATTAGTGCCAGCACTAATGTTACATGATAAGGGCTGTCCCCTTTTCATGTAAGTATAAAAATAGGGAATTAGTTAAATGTAAAAATGAAATAGAATAGACGAAATTCGAACCTCGTAATTTAAGTTTAGAAATAGATTACGAGAGAGAATTAAGAAATGGAATGTAAAAACAAACCATTGTTTAGCTTAGAGATAAAATAGTTTTAAGAAAAGGAATGTGCATTTGTCAATTCTGTTATGAAATTGAATTGAGGAATGCAACTATAGGATAATTTAATGAACATGTTTTTAACATATTGGAAATATAGGTTACTGGAAATATAAACAAAGGAAAATGTTTTGGACACGCATTTTCAGAACACGGGAAAGAAGACACATGTTTTAACATGGGTATGACGTCATGGAAAATGGGAAGTTCTCGATATAGTTAGAAAAACTTTAGAGTTAAGCAGGGAGAGTCTGGGGACGACAGACGACAGTCTGGAGTCCAGAGATGGACAGTCGAACGTCTGGAAGCGAGACGGTCACCTTTGAAACATAGAATGTAAAACTTTGAATTCCTGACTAAGAAAACCACCGACCGGTCCATGGAAATAAACGCGTCATGTGCTTTTTATAAACGTCGTCTTTGTGTTGTAATTCTACCAAAAGGTAAAGTGAAATTGTCATTATATGTCTTATATATCCTGTGTTTTAAAATGTCTTCACATACACAATGTCTCTACATCTCATATCTACAATGTGATGACTTATTTTCTCTCTTGGAGAAATTTTCCTGTTATGCAATATGGTCACACGCTGACGAATCAAGTTGCAGGGCTCAGTGATTTTATCTGTTCTCTAAAGAACTGCTTTAGTCCCTTCGGGAATCATGGTAGCTCAGCAGAACGATTTCTGGAACAAATCAAGATAGACGATCCCGCCCCCCGACCTCCCCCCCTCTCTCTTTATTAACTAAAATAATTACAGGGATGTTTATACACTTTTTGCTTCTTTTCATGAAGAAAGATGACACAAAAGACGTTCGCTGAGAGTTTTTCATAAATTGTTTTATTTAAAAAGATTTCCCACTGGAGAGAGAGACTAATGTTATCTTATATACTTCTTTAACAACTTCTAATGTAATGAAATGTGTGACGCACATGGACAGACACTCGCAGTAACATTCAACTTAGATTATTTTTATCAAGGTAATTTTAAATCTTACAGTTTTGTGATTTTTCTAGTATCATTTTTTATTTTTATTATCGATTATTTTATCATTAATTATTCTATTATTAATGCTTTTAATATTAATTAGCCTGGGTTCCCAGGGTTGCCCAGGTGTTTGGCGGTCTGTGTTGACCAAAAACAAAAAAAAGTCGTAGTAGGCAGACAGGTTCGAACACGTACTGCGAAGGAGGAAAAGAATATGAAAAAAAATGTGACGTCCTTGCTGCTGCACCCATCGCTAAAACGGAAGTGACGAATGTTTAAATTAGGGTTAGTCAAGAGGGGATGACTTTCGAAAATATCGGCGAAAAAAGCAACCCCTCCCTGTAGAAAAGTGTCCAGTTGAGGGTGAAGGAATTAATGTTTTTAGCCAATTTTTCGGTCTTTGTCGTTTGAAGGGTCGAGCTTCAAAACGATACCAGTCTCGTGAAAATTAGTCGCCTCTGTCGAAAGTTTTAGGCAGACATACATACATACACACATACATACATACATGCATACATACATTTAAGCAGACAGGTGAGATTTATATTATAGTTGATTTTATTATCTTATATATATCGTATATTTTTATTAATGATATTATTATTTGTACTCTTTTCTTTCTTCTTTCTTTCTTTTCTTTTTTTATTTCTCTCTTTTCTTTTATCTTTCTCTTCTCATCTTATCTTTCGTTTCTTTTCTCTATTATGATACACACTTTACAATGGTTGGCCTGAGAAAGTTAAATTTCCTCCACACGAGAACATATCACCTTTTTTTTTCGAGTTATTTAATTTCACGTTCTTTATATCGTCAAATATTTATTCCTAGTGTTTGGCTTGCTTTGTTTTACAGTGTACAACCCTTTTCGGAAAATGTAACTTGTACACACAGATGTATAAACCTAATAATACCTAACTTGATATAAATAGAGATAAAGCCTAAAACGAGGGTGGTAGTGGGGTAGGGGTAGGGTAAGATGTAGTTGATAAGTTTATAATTTTAGATGTACACTCACGAGAATAAATAAACAGAAAATATTTACCTTTTCGAAAGTGCATCTGGCATGAAGACAATCTCTCAATTGAACTTCCCACTCTTGTAGATCTTATATAGATACTGTCTGGAGCCTGTCCAGGTTCAGGGACCCTGAAGCATAAGCTTAACTAGGTTTATAGTACGTCATTACCCGACCTCCTCATCCCACTGACCACTGGTCTGCTATACAAATAATAACACTGATGTTGTTATTTGTAGCACTTAGACTGAAAATGACATCAAGTGGATGGATGTTGAAGATGATGAAGGAAACGATTACTATGCTTTTGTGTTATTAGGGCTACGAGAACAGAATATTCTTACCATTGTTTTGACTCTCTAGTATATATCCAACACAGTTAGACATAGTAAATCAACCGAGAACCACATCACTCTATATAAAAGCATATAAGATATCAACAGATACACACTCGAGAGTCAAAACAATGAAAAGAATATGCTGTTGTCATAGCCCTAGTTATTGTATGTTGTTATCTACCTTCTTCCCACCGCAGGAAGATCTGACAGAAGGTCATAGAGATAATCAAGCCAGTGCTCCAAAAAGGATATCAATTTTGCCTATCAAATACTGCCTGTGTAGCCTCCTCAGTATTTCCCAATCAAGGCGCCTCAGGCAGTAAGCAAAAAACTTACTCCACCCAAAAGACAGGAATCAAGGCCTGAGAGGTCGGTCATCCGAGGACTACCCAGAAGAAATTCTTCAGCTCACCAGATAAAAGGCTACCACAATAATCCAGTTTCTGCGGGACTGATTGTTATTGTTAGAACCTCGACTAGCAACCAACTGCAAGTTAAACCCGACACCAAATGAACGGTGAAAATCGCTACCAAAATTCAGTCTTTACATGTTAACCATTTTTGTTGTTCTGATAAGTCACCACTTATCAAGGCCCCAAGGCCACTCAAAGATAAGGGTTGATGAATTTGTCAATGAAACACCACCTTGAGGATTGGAGACGATGGTTGACATTGGGTAGAATTTGACTTTTTGAGAAGAGATCTTGACGAGGATTTGTTAGTATTGAACTTGAAAGCAACCATGTTGTAGTCATCTGGGAAGCAGTTTTGTGGTATTGTATTCTACAGACGAGTAGTCCATTGAAATAAAATGTTACTTATATATATATATATATATATATATATATATATATATATATATATATTAGTGATGGGACGATTCCAATATTTTTCCCGATTCCGATACCGATTCTTTATAAATCTCTAGATTTTCAACTATAAAAGTGTTATTTTGTCTCGATTAGTGTAAAAACACAACTTAAATGTGCACATATTTTCTCAGGCGTAAAGACACACTTGAATCTAGCGATTTTTGTCATACAGGAAGTTTAAATCAATAAATGTTTATTATTTTCTTATTACTACAAGCATGAAAGATGTTTCTTAAACCAAAATCAAATAAAAAAGAGATAATTAAAGGAATCGGTTTTAGCATCAGAAAATAGGTGCAAATTTTTCCAATTCCGATACCCCCAAAGGCTCTGATTTTTCCGATTCCCGATTCCGATTAATTGTCCCAACACTAATATATATGCGTATGTATGTATGTATGTATGTATGTATGTGTATGTATGTATGTATGTAATCTTTCTTTTATATGTTCTCTGTTGTTATATTTAACATGCATTGAGCTTCTAAACAAAGAGGATTGCTATACAAAAACAGTGAAATATTTTGTTCCCTTTTTACAATAGCTTTTGGAAAGGCATGCAACTTATTTACTACTTTAGTTATGAATGAAATACTAGCATACACAAGACTCTCATGCGTGAGTCGGGAAACTAATATTTCTTAACAACATGTTTCAGCAACTATTAAAAACAATCTAGAATCAAATAATGATTTTATAACACTTCTATCAAGCTCTTAATCTTTTGGCAATCATTTCCATCTCGTTAGCCCTTTCTCTCGAGTGGCGTTTGCCCCTGATGAGTTGTCAGCCAGTAATAATAATAATAATAATAATAATAATAAAATAATCGGAAAAGAGACCTACATTACTTTATTTTATAGAGGAAGCACTACTTTGTGTGAATTGCTCTGCCCCCAAATCTGACAAATCAAATATTAATTTTGTAGGAAGAAATCTATCGATGACTAGCCTGGGTGCCCGGCGTTGCCCGGGTGTTTGGGGTGTGTGTTGAGAAAAAAAAAAAGTAGTAGTAGACAGACAGGCAGGTACGAACCTGTACCGCGAAGGAGGATAAGAATGTGAAAAAAAAAAAAAAAGTGACGTCTTTGCTGTTGTGCATACATACATACATACACTTAAACAGACAGGTGAGATTTATATTATAGATGTAACAAAGCAAAGTATACAGTTGTGTAATTTCTTATTTATGGTTTATCTTCCAAAAGGTGTTTCTGTTACGTGTCAAATAACTAATTAAAACATTACACGAGACTGACCCCCCCGCCCCCACAAACCATAATACTGCTTGTTATACATCTGCACCGCGATCTTCATGTTTCTTGTGTTCTTCCTGCAAATCATTCAAAGAGGAAAGAGGGTCAAAAAGAAAGATGGGGTTTCTTGTTGTTTTCATAGCAATCATGATATGAGACGGAATTTATGTTTGGTGTAAATAACAGCACATCTAATACGAACTGCAATCTCAACCCGCACTAAAAAGGGGGTACTTCCACCCCAATCGCTGCAAGCTTTGTCATGCTGTGAACCTCATTCAACAAAACACCTGCAGACATAAGAAATGGTCGTCATCTAAAAACAAAAGACTTTATTTACATAATAAATATTCAGTTGTTCATGTAAGCCGTCATATTAGTGGGCTGGCAAGGCCACAGGATAGACAACCAAGCCAAAAAAATGCCCTAAGCAAAATTCTTCGCAAAGCAAAAAACTAAAGCTGACTTGCCATGACACTATATATACAAATGTACACAAATTTTGGCAAATTTTATTGGTTTGAAAATATTGGTCCTTTTTTTTACGAATTTTCATAAAATTTTAATCATGGAATAGTATTATAATCATCAAAAAGCCTAAAAAATTTTATGTAGTTTCGTCCCATAGAACCAAAGATATGAGCATTTCAATATTCAATTTGGCTACAAGTGTATATATATATATATATATATCATTGATATATATATATATATATATAGGATTGATATGTAGTTTGCTTGAAGCATTGTGTGGAATATGTATGTAGTAGAGATTTAGAAGGCTGTTACAATGCGAGGAATGAGATATAGTCGGTGTTGATGAGAGAAGACGAAAACAAGTGTCGATTTACAAATCAATAAGTACACACATATATGTCTCTACAATTGTATAAATATATGTCTATATAGACATATATGTTTGTACTTATTGATTTGTAAATCTCCACTTGTTTTCGTCGTCTCTCATGAACACAAACTATATCTTATTCCTCGCATTGTGATAGCCTTCTAAATCTCTACTATATATATATATATGTTAAGGAATAGAGAGAGGGAGGGAGAGAGAGAGAGAGAGAGGGGGGAGAGTGGAATTATAGTGCAGACACGTTGACCAGAAGTAAAAGATCAGCTGATTTGATTGCGTGTGAGTCATGTGATCAGGTTAGCTGGATCGTTGAGATTTGATTTGGACTCAGAAGACAACGAACGGCTTCCAGTTGTCTCCTCCTCTTCACTGGGGGAGGGGGGGGGCGAACGCTGACGTGTGTAGAAGAAGAACCCACACAGGCCGATTTCACTTTCCACCTTCTGCAGGACATATGGGAAAAGTGAAATAAACTATAGAACTAATTCCTTGTCTTGGAGTGATTGAATCTTCATCCAAAAACAGGTATCAAGTCTCCCTCTAGGACGAGAAATTCCAGATGGTCCAACATCGAAGAAGCAGAGGTAGGTTCTGAAAATACATGTCACTCACACACGATTCCCTTTATGATACAACATAAAAATATAATATAACACGTCATCTCTTCTAATCCATTTATAGAGATGACGCAACAAACACTCATATCCCTTATGATACGGCAACGTAACATATATATATATATATATATCTTGCCATCTGGCAAGAGCACTTTACTGATGTGTTTCACACAGCAGATACTAATGCAATTGATAGCCTACCACAATGTGATATCATATTCAGAATAGATCGTTTGCTTAGTCTGGTTGAGGTGCAGTTGGCTATTACACAAGTTAGCAGTTGCAAAGCACCTCCGGTGGAACTTCTTAAGATTAGAGGTGTGAATATTGCTTATGCTATCCTTGGTTTTGTTGAGGAAATCTGGGAAGGTGCTCCTGTGCCACAGGATTGGATTGATGGTGTCTTGGTGACCATATTTAAAGGAAAGGAACAGCCGAATGTTTGTGACCACTACCATGGGATCACACTTTTGGAAGCTGCCAGGAAAGTTCTCGCATGACTTCTATTAAACAGTTTACTGGAGGATGACAGAGTGACAAAGTGGCTTTAGGTTTGGCAGAGGAACTATGGATATGATTTTTTCAGCCCAGCAAGTCCAGGAGAAATGCATTGAACAACAGATACCACTGTATCAAGTGTTTGTGGGTCTAACCAAAGCATTTGACCCCGTCAACAGGGATGCTCTCCGTTTGATCTTAGAGAAAGTAGGGTGTCCTCCAACCTTTATTAGAATATTCAAGTAAGTGTACAGGGACATGAAAGATTGTAGGCTGCCAAAAACAAATTTTTTATGGGTGTTTGGAAAATGGTAAGCGCCCTCAACACAAGCCTAGTTTAGGGACTCTACAAAGAATAATTTGAAAGTCTTACACATCGACATCGACACATGGGAAGAACTTACTCTGCAAAGGGCGTGATTCTATGGTGTGAAAGGGTTAACTGCGTCTACAGAGGAAGTCTCGAAATAAAGACGAAACGTTGATGAACACATAACCCGGTTTGTTACTTTTTTTCCGTATTCTTTGTATATATATAATGACGCTACCTATATATATATATATATATATATATATATATATATATATAGAGAGAGAGAGAGAGAGAGAGAGAAGCTTATTCTTTTATATATATATATATATATATATATATATATATATATATATATATATATACATGTATATATTCAAGCACATCTGATTGAACAGGAGAGAGTTATTCTTTTTTCCGATTATCATCAGGTGCGATTGTTGTTGTTATCGTTTTTTTTCTTTTTCTTTGAAGCTTGGTGTATTTATAGTTTATCACTCCTGATGATAATCAGATGCATCAATAGAAAACGCTTGAGAAGAATAACATTTGGGCGCCATCTTATATAACATGCCAGCTGAAAAAAAAAAGACCGCTGGGCGAACAGAAAAATCGGAAAAATGTATAACTCTCTCTCTCTCTCTCTCTCTCTCTCTCTCTCTCTATATATATATATATATATATATATATATATATATATATATATATATATATATATACAGGGTGTTTCAAAAGTCTTGGGAACATAAAGATTTTTAATAACTCAAAAACTATTAGGAGTTAAAAAATGAAATTGGTACCGTTGGAAAGGTTAAAGTTTCAAGTTTTGTGGGGAATCTTCAAAGTTGCTCAATATGAGCACCATTCGTCACACGGCAGACATCTAGTCGATAGTCCATTTCCTGCCAAACGCGTTCCAGCATCTTGACGTCAATGGTTCCCACAACTGCCGTTATTCGAGCCTTTAGTTCGTCAATATCTCTTGGAAGGGGCGGCACATAGACTTGTTGCTTGACAAAGCCCCAAAGGAAAAAGTCACACTCAGTACCCCATATGCGAGTGCTATGCTTGTTAACTTTGCCATTCAGATAGAAGGTCGCCTCATCGCTAAAAACAAGCCGGTCATCAAAGCCGTTATCTTCCAACTTCTCTTGCATTGCAATGCAAAAGTCACGGCGAAGTGGCTTATCAGTGTCCTTCAACTTTTGGACCAACTTGAGCTTGTAAGGTACCATTTGCAGTCGTTTCCTTAAGACACGCCAGACAGTTGCTGGAGCAAGCTGAAGTTCCCTGCTGGCTCTTCTCACTGATTTACGGGGGCTCTGCTGAAAGGCTTCCGGACTTGCTCAACTGCATCTTCTGAAGTGTAAGGGCGACCTGTTCGCTTACTTGGGCACAAGCACCCATCTTTCACAAATTTAGCATGTCATCTGACAATGGGTTTCCTTTCAGGGACTTCTTTTTTAAATTTCCTGCGAAATGCACGCTGAACACATGTCCACGATTCAGTCTTTGCAAATTGGAGGACGCAAAACGCCTTGTCTTGTTTAGAGAACGCCATTACTGCACATGGAAAGATAAGACGAAAATCATTAGTATGACCAAAAACTTGATTAAGCAAGCTTTAAAATGACACCAGTTTCATTTTTCTACCTGGAATAGTTCATGAGATATACGCATTTGTAATGTTCCCAAGACTTTTGAAACACCCTGTATATATATATATATATATATATATATATATATATATATATATATATATATATATATATATATATATATTTATATATTATGTCAATAGGAAGTCGCCAGCAGTAAAGAAAGGACAGCCATAAAAACACCATAGCATATAGGTAATAGCGACAATAGGAATATAAAACTATTTTAGATCAAAGCAAGAAACATAGCCGTCAGACTAATAGGATCCTAATACCTTCCAACTGTTAACAGCTAATCGTAGGAAACCGTACTTCTCTCCCCCATCAACCGTACTCTAAAAACTAGAAACTTTAAAACAAATGAATGAATAAAAAAACGAGAGATAAAAATAAAAATAAATTAATAAATAAAAAAAACTCTTGTAAAAAGGAAATTAAAGTCGCCACCAATAAAAGATATGCAACTATAAAAACAACCTAAGACGTGGGAAATTTAAAATCAAAGGTAATAAATAACCGCTAAGCTAATAGAATCACCTAACACCTCCCTACTAATGACAGCTTAAACACGGGGGGGGGGAATAGTATTCCCACTTCCCCTCACCTCACCTAAAAAAATCTCCACTGCACACACTCACAAAGTATGCACCCCAACTTCCCTGAATGTAGATCGCACCCGAATATCTTGTAAAAACCAATGTAATCTTGACACCCGTTTCAATTTCAATTCTTTTTTGGTCTGATGAAGTGTTGTCAATGAACATTGCACATATGTAACCAATAATGTTTGTATAATAAACAGGCTATCTATCTATCTATCTATCTATCTCTCTCTCTCTCTCTATATATATATATATATATATACTAGCAGATGTATTTGGTATTAAATGTGGCGTCACATTGCTTTAAAAAACTGAAATAAAACACGGAAAGAAACTGAGACATGCGCATACGATTATTATATTTTTCTAAACAGTTCACTTATTGTAAGTAAAAATATAAGTACTCGAGCTGATATCGAAACCAAAAAAGTGAGTCAAGTTCGATAACTATTTGGCCAGCTTGACATGGTCTTTAAAAGGTGATTTTAAACCTACTTATTTTTAACATAAGGAAGCTGTAAGATGGACCATTCACGCATGTGCATTTGTGAAACAGTTCGCAAACATAAAAACCCCATGACCTCTAAGTACCAATTTTTCAATTTTGCCCCCTTAAAAACCCTTTTTTTCTGGATGAAAACCGATTACAAAGTTTTCCACGTGTCTGACTATCCTATATACCAAATATTAAGTTTTTGGATAAAAAATAGTTGAATATATAAATTGATAATTGTCTCCACACACATAGTTTCACTTTATGTGTTAATCAACGTTTCATCTTTATTTCATCCAGAGGAAGTCTCGAAATAAAGACGAAACCTTGATTTACACATAATTTGGTTTGTTCCTTTTTATTTCTCTCTCTCTCTCTCTCTCTCTCTCTCTCTTTATATATATACTAGCAAAAGTACCCGTCGTTGACTGGGTTCAAAAACAGCCTACAGAAAATGGACTCTGATTTATTAAAGTATGGTAGGTTATGAAATGGAAGGGTTATAAATTTGGGTTGAATTTGGGGGTATCAAAACCAAAGCAAAATATGATGAAAGTAAAAATAAAATAGATAAACCCCATAATTTATTATACCATACCTATTCACACTGAAACACTTATCACAATATTCTGTGGATCTATATTATAAAACCTTGTTAAACTTTATGACATATTTCCATTCTATGGAGGTCAGGTTCGAACGAACACCCCATAATTTTATTATACCATATTTCTTCAAACTGAAACATAATTACCAAAGTATACTTACGCAGATAGATATGAAAAGTCTTTATTAAAGTTTGTGCCTATTTCCATTCTATGGAGGCCAGGCGCAAACGCAGACCCCACAATTTGATTATACCATCCCTAGTTAAGTTAAAACATATCAAAGTATCCTTATGTACATCTATATCAAAAACACTTGTAAACGTTTTTTTTTAAATTTAAAATTTTTTTTATTTCCATACTTTGTGGACCAGGCGCGAACGTGGACCCAACAACTTTAATGAACCACCGTTCTGCCAGATCAAACATACCTATTCCTGTGTCTCGATACATCTTCTATCATTATATGTAATCAGTTTTTTAAAATCGTCAACCATCTAGGAGGCTATTCGTAACCACACACACACACACACACACACACACACACACACACACACAGCTTTATATTTTAGATGTGGGGTATATGATTAGAAAAAAAAAGCGTACCGGGCGTATCTGCATCGCTCTTTGGGAAAGAAGAAGAAAAGGATGGCTAGCTCATTTATATACACGAAGGGCATCTTGGGAAGGCAGGGCATGATGGGAGAAGCTATTTTTTCCCCTGTCTCTTCCTTTTTTTTTCTAGATAGGAGGATATAAAAGCAGGGAAAAATTCCCTGGAGAGGCAGAAAGAAAAGAGTCGTGAACATCTTCTCTTGAAAAGAATTTCGCATTGCTGACGTTCAGATTGTGCAGTGTGACATTGGTGGTGAGAGGCCAGGTGTGGTCGATTGGAAAAGAAGAGGGCAGAAACGTGCTGTTGGGAGAGCGATTCATATTGATTAGAAGCTATTTTGGTGTGTCAAGCAGGTTAACATGGCTGACTGGAGACTCTCAACTCAGATGTTGAGACCCTTCACTGGGGAGGGTGACCTAATTACATGGCTGGAAAAACTAAAGATGGTGGTAAGGTTGCAAAAAATTGAAGATGTGGTCACCCTGCTGCCGCTCTACTTAGAGGGGGAAGCCCTCACAATTTACCAGCAGATGCGTGATGAAGATAAGGGAGACCTTGCCTCAGTGGAGCAAAGACTGAAATTGGCTTTTGCTGAGAGTCCATTTGAAGCACTCGGCAAGCTTGCAAGGTTGAGGTGGATTGGCGAGTCTGTTCACGTCTTTGCTGCAGAGATCAGGAGACTGGCAGGATTGGCTGGTTACGTGGGGAGGAGCCTGGAGATGATGGTAAAGCTATACCTAGTGAACGGCTTCCCAGAAGAAATCTCCGCGAACATGCAGAGAATCACTGAAATCAATACGATGGAAGTGGATGATCTCTTGGTCCACGCCAGAGTCCTAGTCAAGAATGTCAAGGGCCCAATCGTGGCTGCAGCTGTGAGTGGAAATAAGTGCATGAGGCCCCACTTAAATGACGAGAGACAGGCAGCGGGGCGACAGGAGGGGATACCTGCCATCAAGTCCTTCCAGTGCCAGGGTCCTCACCTGCTCAAGAACTGCAAAGAGCCGAGACCGAGGGTCACCTGCTACCAATGTGGACGAGTGGGGCACATTAGCCGCTATTGCGTTGCAACACGGGACCAGGGAAATGAGTGAAGGGGAGCCATTGTGCCAGTGGTTCCCCCTTCTATATGGAAATGGCGCACAACAAAACGTTGCCTCAGTTACTAGTAGTAGTCAATGGGAAGAGAGCCATGTCCCTTGTTGACTCTGGCTGTACCACGATATTGGTAACGAAGAATGTCGCTAAATCATGGAGCGGAGCCAGGAGTATTAAGACTGTGGATGGCAGAGAGGTGAAATGCCTAGGAGAGACAACAGCGGAAGTACTGGTGCAAGGTGTGCCTATTGGACTACAAGCCCTGATGTTGGATTATCTGGTTGGTTACGTTGATGTGGTTGTAGGTGTAAGTGCAATCAACCAACTGGGGGGGTGACGCTACATTGAAAGGGGGCCTAGTAACTTTCAGACGCCTCGGCACAGTCGAAATGGCAGGAGTGGAAGGTTATGAAAATATCAGAACGCAAAAGCTGGAGGCTTGCTGCATTGAGGATGAGGATTTCCTGGCGAGGTTCGATGGTGAAAGGTGGACGGTGGAATGCAAACGGATCTCCGGGCCCCCAGAACTAAGAAACAAAGTAAGCTGCTACGAGAAAACACTGCAAGGAGAAATAAGAAAAGGATTTGAGGAAGAAGTGGAGAGGTGGATAGAGGAGGGAATTCTGAAACCTTGGACAGGGAAGAAGAAAAAGGAGTGCTACCATTACTGGCGGTTGTTCAACCCACAAAGAATAAAGTTACACCGGTACTGGATTTCAGAGAATTAAACAGATACGTAGCCTGCCACACTGGAAAGGGAATTGACGTATGTGAAGAGGTGATGAGAAAATGGAGGAGGATGGAGCGGGCCACTAAGATTGCCGACCTAAAGTCGACTTATCTCCAGATCCATGTAGATGAAAAACTCTGGCAACATCAATTGGTCTGGTACAAGGGAAAGATGTATTGTCTGACGAGGTTAGGCTTTGGGCTGAGCTCAGCCCCCAAACTTATGACTGCCGTGCTGAAGACGGTGCTGAGTAAAGACTGTACAGTGGACAAGGCCACTAGTTCGTACATTGACAGCATTCTTGTGGAGGAAGCAGAGGTGACAGCGGAGAAAGTGAGAGGCTATGTCGCGAGGTATGGGTTGACTGCAAAACCGGTGGAGTCCCTGGATGGAGGAGCAGCGTTGGGGTTGAAACCATGCTGAGATGGCAAAGGAAGCCTTGTCTTTAGACGAGGAAATGCAATACCCGAAATCGGAATCGACCTGACAAAACGAGAACTCTTCTTGGTCTGTGGGAGACTGGTGGGACACTACCCAATTGTCGGCTGGGTCAGGATAGCGTGCAGCTTTATTAAATGACAAACAGGCACTGATGGCTGGGAGGGCCATGTGACGAAGGAGGTCACGAACATGCTACAAGAAATCATCGCTAGAGTGACAAAAGAAGACCCAGTAAAGGGGGAATGGTACGTCAGCGGCAGAGACACGGGTGTGATTTGGTGTGATGCCAGCAGTCTGGCATTGGGCATTGTATTAGAGATGGGAGGTGTAACTGTGGACGATGCGGCGTGGCTAAGAAAGAAAAACGACTATTCCCATATCAACATAGCCGAACTTGAGGCCGCTATGAAAGGAATCAATCTGGCCCTGAAGTGGGGATTGAAAATGATTGAAATCAAATCCGATTCGGCAACGGTAGTTTCATGGATCAGGTCGGCAGTGACTGGCGATAAGAGAGTTAGGACCAGAGGTGCTGCAGAAATGCTGATCAAGTGCAGGCTTGGAGCACTCCCAGATGTGATAGCAGAATTCCAGTTGAAGATATCTGTAGTGTTGGTCCCATCAGAAAAGAACAAGGCGGATTCGATGACACGGGTAAAGAAGGCCTGGCTGCATGAGAGAAAGGAGGTTTCCTCAGTATTCTGTGCAGGGGAGGAAGTTAAAAATTTACGTGAAATGCACCACGTTGGTCAAGAATGGATGTTATTCCTGGCAAGAGAGGTTTACCCGGAAACCACCGAGAAGGAGGTCAGGGAGGCAGTGGAGCACTGTCACGAGTGCCAATCGATAGACCCTGGACCATCCAGACATGAAGCATATTCTGGAGGACTGGAAGCGATTGGTCATTGATGTGACCCATTATCGCCATAAGCTGTATTTGTCGATGGTCGACTGTGGAAGTTTGCCATATGGAGAGAGATCAGGGCAGAAGCTGCATGGGCGATTGGAAGAGTCATCGAAGAAATATTTTTGGAGAAAGGGTCGGTTGAGGAACTGTTAATAGACAATGGCCCCGCTTTCCAATCAGAAGCCTTTTAAGAAATGTGTGATAGGTGGGGAGTAAGGCAATTTTTTGTGTAGCATATCGGCTGAGTGGCAATGGGATAGTGGAGAGGAATCATCACACCATCAAGGCTGCTGTGGAAAAAAAAGCAACATTTCACCCATGGAGGCGGTGTTTTGATACAACATCTCACCGAAAACCAGACAAGATGAGACAACTGTGCCTCATAGAGCCATCTTCGCATATAAGTGGCAGAATCCATGCAACAAAATGGTAGGAATTGAGGGTGAAGAAGCTACCATTAAAGTGGGCGAGGAGGTGTGGGTGAAGCCCCCCAATGCAAAATGTACCACTCACTGGGGGAGGGGGTCGTAACGGGAATGCAGTTGAAGAACAGCCTGATGGTGAATGGCGTTCCCCGGCATATCCTAGACCTGTGTCATGTAACCCTGCCGGTGCGCAGTGATGGCAGTGAAGAGGAGGAAGTCGAGATCCACCAAGAAGCTAACGATGCACCCCAATTCGACTTAGCCCCACATTGTGGTTCTTTACAACTGGACGAGAATGTCTGTAGTAAACCTGAAAACGTCAACCCCCAAGAAGTTGTCCCCCAGAGGCCTCAACGTGAGAGGAGGAGGCCTGCTTGGATATAGGATTATGAAGTGTCTTATTGATCTCGAAGATCAGGTGGGGGGGGCATGTGGGGAGTATATGGTTAGAAAAAAAAAAACTTACTGGGCGTATCTGCATCGCTCTTTGGGAAAGAAAAAGGAAATCATGGCTAGCTCATTTATATACATGAAGAGCATCTTGGGAAGGCAGGACATGATGGAAGAAGCTATTTTTTCCTGTCTCTTAATTTTTTTTCTAGATAGGAGGATATAAAAGCTGGGAAAAATTCCCTGGAGAGGCAGAAAAAAAGAGTCGTGAACATCTTCTCATGAAAAGAATTTCGTATTGCTGACGTTCAGATTGTGCGGTGCGACATTGGTGGTGAGAAGCCAGGTGTGGTCGATTGGAAAAGAAGAGGACAGAAACGTGCTGTTGGGAGAGCGATTCGTGTATATATATATATATATATATATATATATATATATGCATACATACATGCACATATATATATATGCATACATACATGCACATATATATATATACATACATATATATATATATATATATATATATATATATATATATATAGCCCCCCTACCCCCCATACCCCCCCCCCAAAAAAAATCAAAGCATATCCTATTTATTTGCTTACCAGCAAGGGTAGATTTAGATACAAGGTTGGTTTTTAATGCGTGGTTGGGGTGGGGGAATCCAACTGCTCAGAAAGAGGTACTCTGAATAGAAACAAAAATTTAAATTGTCACTGTTTCCAGGGTAAAGGGAAAAGAGACCCATCTTACTTCATATACAGACTAGCATGACTACCCAGTGTTGCCCGGGTTGTAAAAAATAGAAAAAAACGTTAAAATATATTGCAACATCATTTTATTAAAACTTCTACCTATCTACTTCTCTTCGTTGTCTTCCTATCTATCCCGTTTTTTGACAACCCTCTCTCCCACCCTCCTTTAACCTCCGCCCAGCCCATAACCACTTATCTTGTTTTAACTTATTGAAAATAATAATAATAATATCTGCCATTCCTTTATTCAACAGTGCTTAGAAATGGCTGGACCCCCCCCCCCAAAAAAAAACGATCCCTATAATGATAAAACCTGGACCAGTTGACCAACAAATGGAGAATTTTTCTTTTAAATGTTAGTGATTATTACGGCTATGACAAGAGAATATTATTTTCATTATTTTGACTCTCGAGTATATATCAGTTAATATCTTATACGTTTTTAGATAAAGTGATGTGTTTCTTGATTGATTAACTGTGTCGAGAGTCAAAACAATGATAAGAATATTCTCTTTTCATAGCTCTAATAATGATTTACCACTTATAAAGGCCAAACGCCCCCCGAGGATAAGGTAATGAAATTGTTAATTGAGTTGTCGTCATTGTCGTCATTGTCGTCGTCGTTGTCCTAATCATATTCAGTTGAACGTCTATTTTATATGCTGGTACATGTTGGACAGTTTAAAGAAATTAACTTCCAAAGTAACCTACCTCTGGCCAGGTCTTTATTTATCTATCTTTCCCTCATGTCCACTAATATATAGCACAAGTTTGAGCTTAGAAGATAGTTTCCTTTTCTTTTTGCAAAGGCTCCGGTCTAATATGCCTCAATTAATTGTGACTGTGTCGGATATATACTCGAGACTCAAAACAATGACAAGAATATTCTATTGTCATAGCCCTAGTGATTATTCATCCAGGGCAACGCCAATGAAGAATATACCAACTTTGTGAGTGTTTGTTTTGTAGTTTTTTAGTTTAAGCTTGTCGTACGTTCACACATAGACACAGCTGTCATTCATATAATAAATTAGCAAGGTTATCCGGCGTTGTCCGGCGCAAAATCTTACATATTTCTATTAAAACTTCTACTTGTAAAATTCAGAATACTCCTAGCGTATGTATTGTCTGTTCTTTTTTATGTTTTGAGTGTTGGATAATCACCAACAGCACGAAGAAGCGACTAAAGGCAACTGAAACTTGAAATTTTAATATATCCTGGACAGACAAGGAAACAAATCAATAAGTATTAGAAATGACAAACACAGAAAGCTCTCTAATAAGAACAGTACGAAGAAGACAAATGAGATTTATGGGTTATGTCTACAGAAAAGACAGAATTGAACAGATTAGTTTGACGGGAAAGATCGTGAATAGAAGTAGAGGACAACGGTGAGAAACATACGTTGACAGTCTGAACACATGCGCAACATCAAAAATGATGAGCAACAATGAATTCATGACTGCAGAGAGAGAGAGAGAGAGAGAGAGAGAGAGAGAGAGAGAGAGAGAGAGAGAGAGAGAGAGAGAGAGCCATACTCCCCTCTATTCATCTCTCTACCTTTCTTGATTTTCTCCTCCTTCTGACTTCTTCACACAGCTCATTCCTCTATCTAGACAGTTTGCACACACACACACACACACACACACACACACACACACACACACACACACACACACACACACACACACACACACACACACCTCTTTATATAGATCCTTCGAGAATAATTTAGCATAAGAGAAGTAAAAAATAAAAACAGAATTATCTCCCTTGTTCCATTAAGTTCAAAACTGTAAAAAGTGTAAAAAAATAAAAATAAATAAATAAATAAATAATAATAATAATAATAATAATAATAATAAAAATAATAATAATAATAATAATAAAAATAATAATAATAATAATAATAATAATAATCTGCACCCGTTTGGGGTCAAAGAATAAATATTTTTTAAATAATTTTTTTTTATATTACTTTGCCGATTAAGAATATACCAACTTTGTGAGTCTCTATTTTGTAGTTTTTGACTTTTAGCTGAACATATAAACCAGTGATTCCAATATTTTTTTCCGATTCCGATACAATTACCGATGCCGATTCCGATTCTTTATAAATCTCTAAATATTTAACTAGAATGTTATCTTTTTTTTTCCGATAACCGTAAAATCTCATGTTAAATGTGTGTATATTTTCTTGAACGTAAAACACAAATGAGGGTGTGGGGGTGTGGGGGTGTGGGATCTATAAATGTTAGTTTTACTATTCATTTAAAATCAATAAATATTTGTTATTCTATCATTACTACCAGTAGTAAAAGATTTTGTTTTAAACAAAATCAATAAATAAAAGACAATTTTTAGAATCGGAAAATAGGCACGATTTTTTCCCCGATTCCGATACCGCCAAAAGTTCCGATTTTTTTCGATTCTTGAGTCCGAGTAATCGTCTCAACATTTCTATATCTACACACACACAAGCCGACTTTGCTTCATAGGAAAGATGTGAATTTCTAAAACAAATATGCAAATGTGTGGTGTTAAGTCTCATGGACAGGAAGTCATCAGAAGAGTTTTGGAATAGATTACAGATTTCCAACAAAGTTGATGTTTTATGCCAGAATGGTGCGAACATAACGACAGGACGGATGAAATCTAGTCAGTTTATTGAGGTTGATGGATTTAGAAGGAGTATTGTATAGAGAGGTGAGAGATCTTGTTCTTATAACGGCATCAGATAATAAACGTATAAAATGTATATATTGTTGTTTAGCCAGGGGATATGATATCGCTGTATAAACTGAGTCATGCTGTACCAGAGAGTTATCACACGGATATATATTACAATTTATATTTACATAAAGGTATCACTTTTTTTATAAGAAGAATAATACATGCTTCATACTTTTTCTTTCTCTAATAGTTCTTCTATCTTCACTGCTAAGCTCCGTGATGAAACATGAAATGACCAACACCATAACCAAAAAGAGACCTCTGTTCTTCCTTCTTTTGTGAAACTATAGGACAACACTTTCCATTTTTGAAATATAAATTTATTTCAGCTGTCTCAAATGGTCTCCAGCTAGAGTCTGCATTACGTGTCTACATGCTTGTTCTTTACAGCCCGCTTCCTGGCTTTTTGGAGCACGTTTGTTCACTTCCGTGACCAAACTCAAACTCTACTCCTTTCTCTAACCTTCCCAACCTCTTGACCTCAGTTCCGTTACGTCATCATCCAAAAAAGCACTCGTATCTCAACGTGCGACCTTACCACATATGTCAGCCCAAGGTCATTTCGTTTATATTTAACCTAGCTAATTTATGTAAACATCTTCAGCTAAAACCCATTGTTACACTTTATTCTATAAACATTAAATGCCTCCCAATGTAAACTATTTTAAGAATATCACTAGATAGACAGACAGACAGATAGATAGATAGATAGATAGATAGATAATAACTAGTTTAACTTTTAGCCATGTTATTATCTAACAGGAGTGGGAGTAGCTCATGTAAGACATGGAGTCAATTAGTTCAATATGATCATAGAAAGTTGAGATTATTAGCTGGTCTTGCATAAGGCCGAGATGCCTGGAGAAGAGCTATCAGGTTAAATAGTCCAGCTAATGTTAGCACTGAAACAAACGATAAATCATCATGATGATAATGATGGTGGTGGTGCTAGTGGTAGTGGTGGTGGTGAATCATAAGTTTAGGATTGAACCCGCCATCTAATTGTCTGTGAGTATAACTTGTTAACCACAGCGTTATATGCCTGGGAGGGGGTATCATTGGAAGAAATTCAATAAACGTAAGCCTTGGAATTGGTCCATATTTGTGCCTAGAATCAAAGAGACCTCCCGATTGCTTCATAAATAATTCTTCGCTTCGTGAAACTGTTTCGTTTCTAACCTGTCAAAATTAACTCCCGTGAAAACATTGCTTCGCGAAAGAAATATGTTTTGTTTTGTTTTTTGTCTAAATACTTTTTGGCATCAGTTTTGATTTTTTTTTTAACAACACTCTAAGGAGGATGTGGGGAGGGCGCTGATGAAGAGTGAGAGGGGATGCGGAAATATGGACACTTAATGTTTGAAAGCAGCAGAAATAATCGTATTTAACAGTTTTTTTTTATGGACCCATAATATCTTACTGTATCGGGGGAGGGGGTTGCCGGCGGCTAAGTGGTTAACGATATGGACAGAAAACCTGGGTGTACTGAGTTCGAATCCAGTTCGTTTCATAGAACCACTTTCATTTGATCAGCACCTGACTTTGTAAAGAGAGACTAAATGAAATAACATTTTATTGTATCCTTCAGTCTTCCAACCATTTTTTTTTAAGTGGGTTTAAAATAAAATTTGCAATTGTCAATAGTGAAAATCTACCTTCTTTTAATAAATTCTGTCAATGAGCGAATTTGTTTTCTTTTTTTTTTACCAACAGGCAGAAAAGAGTGTTGGGAGATGGGCGTAAATATGGATGCCTGATGTTTAAAGGCATCAGAAATAACTATGTATTGAACTTGAGATACGATTGGGACACAATTCATTTATGGTTTCGGTCGTTCTTTTCATACTACCTCCTTGGCTTAATCCAGTCAAGATTGATCAGACTCCAAACTGTGTCACAATCTCTCGCTACGAATTTGTAAAAGAATGGTCTTTCCTGGTTGCATGGAAAATAAAGCGAGTTAAAGAAAAAAAAAAAAAAAGATTCACAAAGTCGTGTGTTGCGTTCTTGAGTCGCGTGACTCTCCACCTTGCATTCCTGCCAATTATTTTGACTTCGTTCCACAAAAGGAAATGTGTATCTTTTTCTTTCCATATGTAATCAGCTAGTCCTGTCTTTTCGATCTCTCCCCATAGCGATGGAAAGGAGATAATCCCCCTGTCGATCTTTATTAGAGTTGCCTCCCCTTTGCTTACCTATTTTTTCCTCATAGATTCGAAACAATGACCCAAAAGTGGAGACTGACTCACAGAAATACGAAAATATATATCTTCTCTCCTTTCTTTTCCAAACAACAACCGACAAGTCTGATGAAGGTCGAAGGACAATCCGACTAAAACGTTGCACTAATCACAATCAGCATGAGAACAATAGTCCGATCAATAAAAGTAATATTTTGATGTTCTTTTCATAATATCCGAATATCCACGTATCTCACATAGAAATCACATGTAACCTCAAGGAAGGGACCTTTCGATTTTTTAGAACTTTCTAAACTAAAATGAAAAAAAGAAAAAATACACGAAACACGTGTCAGTGGATAATTATATTTAAAAAAAAAAAAAGAACAGTACATATGCGCTCCCAATTTGGGGGTACCAAATTGGTAAAATGGAAAACTTTTCCCCACTAGCATTTAGGTAAAAATGCATCCTCGTATAAATTATTGAATTCATTAAAAAAGTATCGCAAAACAAAAACAAATGAATAACATCTCTTTCTCTCTCTCTCTCTCTCTCTCTCTCTCTCTATATATATATATATATATATATATATATATATATATATATATATATATATATATATAATATAAAGCTGTGTGTGTGTGTGTGTGTGTGTATCTGGTCACGAATAAGCTCCTACATGGTTGACTATTTTAACAAACTGATTTCATATAATGATAGAAGATGTATCGAGACCCAGGAATGGGTATGTTTGATCCTGCAGAACAATGGTCCATTAAAATTGTGGGGGCTGCGTTCGCGCCTGGTCCACAAAGTATGGAAATAAAAAAATTTAAAAATTTAAAAAAAAAACGTTTACAAGTGTTTTTGATATAGTTGTACATAAGAATACTTTGATAAGTATGTTTTAACTTAACTAGGGATGGTATAATGAAATTGTGGGGTCTGCGTTCGCGCCTGGCCTCTATAGAATGGAAATAGGCAGAAACTTTAATAAAGACTTTTCATATCTATCTGCGTAAGTATACTTTGATAATTATGTTTCAGTTTGAAGAAATATGGTATAATAAAATTATGGGGTGTTCGTTCGCGCCTGACCTCCATAGAATGGAAATATGTCATAAAGTTTAACAAGGTTTTTTAATATAGATCTACAGAATATTGTGATAAGTGTTTCAGTGTGAACAGGTATGGTATAATAAATTATGGGGTTTATCTATTTTATTTTTACTTTCACCATATTTTGCTTTGGTTTTGATACTCCCAAATTTTAAGCTATCTCAGTACAAACCTTCCTTTTCATAACCTATCATACTTTCATAAATCAGAGTCCATTTTCTGTAGGCTGTTTTTAAACCCAGTCAACGGCGGGTACTTTTGCTAGTATATATATGATGAGGATTGCAGCATTTTTCCAGATGATCGCCGTCACATTGTGTTCTCCCAATCTTGTTGTCCATGCCATCTCAGATGACTCTGCAGTCCCGTTGTAGATTTGCACATCCCGAAGCAGATGTGGCATACAAATTGAGCAATTTCACTGAGTTGACTTCCTTTAGAGGTCGAAGGGTATTCCTATGAATAATCACATATCTTCTCAAACCAGCAGTAGACTCTGCAAACTTTGCTGCATGTTAAACAGATCTTTTGCTTCGGACTAATAGGTGCAATGTTTACCTGAACAGGAGTTTTATGCGACTTAAGGTGGTTGATGTAGCCAGCTTTTGACAAAAGTACTCGTTCACAAGTGTCGCATTTCCAGCTCTGTGTGTCATGGTTAAGACATCAATTAAACCTTTGCGAAGCTCTCGCTTCAGATTGCTGTGGGCCTGCTTTCTGTTCTCTAGAGCATCACAACTTTCACGTACAAACTTTCACCACTTCGACCTTTGCAGAGTAAGTTCTTCCCATGTGTCGATGTCGATGTGTAAGACTTTCGAATTATTCTTTGTAGAGTGTCTAAACCTCTTCCTAGGCTTGTGTTGAGGGCACTTGTCATTTTCCAGCTCACCATAAAAAATTGTTTTGGCAGCCTACAATCTTTCATTCGCACCAAATGGCCCACCAAACGCATGGGAGATCTTATTACAAGGGTCTCAACACTAGAGCAACATGCTCCCACAAGGACTTCAGTATCGGGTACTTGTGCTTGCCACTTGATGTTTAAGATACGTCTCAAGCATTTTTGGTGAAATCGTTTAAGCCATTTAATGTGCCTTTGATGCAATGTCCATGTCTCCGATGAAGACAACAGTGTTGTTAGCACACAGGTATTGTAAACGCGGATCTTTTATATATATATATATATATATATATTATACATTTTTATTTTGAAGTAACTGTATATAGGTTTACCTTTTGTTTTGGTTTTCCATTTTCTTATATATATATATATATATATATATATATATATATATATATATATATATATATATATATATATATATTCTGGCATGTGACATCCTACCGCATACCACACATTCACCCACTATTTCAGACACTCTAACCAAAAGATCTTTTTAAGATTCTAACCGTCCCTCTAAGCGTAATTGTTTGTAGTTTTTTATGCACTTGGTTCACTGGGTATATTTAGCAGGTAGCTTTTGAAAAAAAAAATGTTGTTCCTGAACCTGGTTCTTCTAATAATTACTAGAATTATGGGGATCTTTCTAAGATTCCAGTTTCTTTTCTTATGCTTTGAACTCAACATTAAATAAACTTCATGTTTCATATTCCATAAAACATATGAACCAAACCTAATGATGTTGCTTCTATTATTGTTTCTCCACTTCTCTGCTTTATCTTGCTAATGAGTCACCAATCATTAAGGCTAAAAGCCACTCGAGGATATGGTTAATGAGATGAATTGTTGATTATAAAGGATATTATAAGAGGATTGAATATAATATATAGTGACAGATTTCTGTATTTTGGTTTTTTCCCTCTTGCTCTTTCTTTCTCTCTCTTTCTTTCTTTCTTCTCATCTTTAACGCTTTCTCTTCCTTCCTTTCCCTCTTCTCACACATTCTCTCTTTCCGTCTTTCTTTTGTCTTCCCTCTCTGTCTTACTGTACCATTATTTCTCTCTCCCTTCTCAACCCATCCCTTTCTCTTTTTTCTCTTTTCCCCTTTTTTTCGCTTTCTCTCTCTGTTTTTGTCCCTCGTTGTTTTCCCCTTTCTCTTTTTCCTCATCTTTAGTTTCCTTCCCTCCCTCTCTATCTCTCTTTCTCACTTTCTGTTCCCTCCTTTTTCTTCCTCTCGCTCTATCTCGCTTTTCATCTTTCTACCTTCTTTCTCTCTCTGTACCATTCTCTCTCTCATTTTTCGCCTCTCTCTTTTCAATGCGCTATTTCTCCTTTCATATCCCTTTTTTCCCCTCCTTCCCTTCCCTTTCTCTCTTTCCCCAGCTTAATTGTTCTCTTCCTTACCTTTTCCCCTCTCTATCTCCCCCTCCTTTATTGCTCTCTTTTTTTCCTCTCCCTTTCCACTCTCTTCCCCCCATCCTTTTTCCCCTCTCTTTCCAACTCATTTCTCTTTCCTCCATTTCTTTTCCCCTCTCTCTTTCTGCAGCTTTATTTTTCTCTCCCTTACTTTTTCTATTCCCCCTTCTCTCTCTTCCCCTCTCTTTCTAGCTCTCTTTTTTGACCTATCCCTTACACACCAATTCTCCCCCCTCTCTCTCTCTCTTCCTCCTAATTATCATTTCTTTACTCTTTCTTATTTAACTTTTTCAGTTTCTACCAATGCCGACCAGCAACATGCTATCTCTGTTTCCCTATTTCTTTTCTACTCCCCTTCTATTCCCCCTCTCTCTTTCCCCCTTCCTCCATGGTTTTAAGAATGTGATTTTGAACCTTCAAAATTACAGGATTTCTCTACTCTTGCTTCCAAACTACACATGTCATTTCTGATTAAGAGTAAGTAGAGATTACTTCTGCTGCCAGACGCACATGGATTGCCCCCTCCCCCTCCCCAAGCGCCAACATCATCACCACCACAGCCACCTTTACTCTTAATTCTATAGTCAATATTTGCTGAGGAACATTTTTTATATATATATATTTGATTGTTGAGCTGGATTAAATCCCACGATATGAAATAAAATGGAGGTGAAAGGACCTGAATACTCAACGTTTCACCCGATTTATGCGGGCTTTTTCAATGACCATCCATACTTATCTCTGAGTATTGGCTGAAGAGAGCTTGATATGGATATCTAAAACGGTCCTAATTATAGGGCTTGAAACCGACGGTATCAATGACTTATCTCATCTAACAACTTTCTGGACACAAAATACAATATATATATATATATATATATATATATATATATATATCTTCTCTTCTTCTTCTCTTCTATCTATCTATCTCTATATAAATAAAATGAACTCATTTTTTCCCGTCTGATTTTGACCTTAATAGGATTAAAAATCAAGATATTTCATGCAAATATAATATGCACAAACGGCAGAACAATATCTGAGGTGTGTTATAGGCTTATTATTTCTCAAATTCCTCGATAATCTTAGATTTCTATACTTTTTCTGCTGAGAAGTCACGGCCAAAATCGGTTAAGATCAATGGAAGTGGTAAAATATTTTCTCTCTAATAAATTCCTCCTCCCCCTGCCACCACTTAACACCGTTTGGGGATCGTTCACAAGGAACAGTTGAGAAGAGAACACCGGTTTAGTTCTTTCATGTGAAGTTATTTAAAATCACTAAACTAAGCTTCAGTGCTCTGTGGCGTAGTGGTTAGCGTGCTGGACAATTCACATTATATTTTCACGTTCGCGCCGACCTACCGTAGTCGTTTTTTTTCCCCCCTAAACAACTGGAATGGACTTTTCTTGGTGGCCGAACTGTTAACGTTGCAGATGTTTTTTTGTTTTTTTTTTCACACTTTATTTTCCTACTTTTACTCATGACTCCGGGTTTGATCCTTCCTACTTACCTACCATAACATTTTTTAAAACTCCCCCCCCTCCCGGAAACAAACACTCGGGCAACGCCGGGTACCCCCGCTAGTATATATATATATATAAAGTCAATAAGGAATTGAGAAGTATCGCAAACAGTCATTACTTTGGTGATTAAACATAATACACTTTGGTCTTTATTATAGAGTAGAAAATATTTTCCTGTATTACTTAGCATGCACAGTACTATTTGGGTCAGTGAACACCTCCTCCGGATCCTTGAACTCCTCTCTCTTCTTCTTTGAAATTCCTGAAGATTTAAAGATAACAAAAGAACTTAGAATATATTTCTGTTTTCTCAATGGACAAAGCCTCTACCAACTCCAGACGATACATCTCCGCTTCCTTTTTTTTTCGTGTTTCTGCCTTCATGTGTTAAACAAATATATCCAATTCACAAAGGGAGACAGAAACATAAACAGTGTAAGTTCCGTGGAATGGAATTGTTTACAGTTTCTATTATAGCCTCGAGAGCACCTGCAAGCGCTGTTCTATGGCGGAGTTAACGATTACAGCCTTAACATTTCTTTCTATGAACAAGTATTGCAAACGGACGCCCCTCCCACGACCGTTGTAAATAGAAGCAGGCCTAGCCATTGATAAATGACGTCATGCCTGAGGTAGAAGCATGATTTGTCGAACAGTCAGACTGTCAATAATGAATGAGAGCTTTTTACAAAAAGCATCAGAATACTTAAAACAGAAAATTGAAGCAGAAAAATAAGAAACACGATTTATACTGAAACTCAATTTATTCAATACTACCCGGTAGACCCGGCGTTGCGCGGGATTGAATGATGATGAACGAATTTTCACACTCCCATATTTATAATGTCATTGAAATCGGTGAAATCGACCATTTTTCAATCAAATCCATTGACTGCCTGCCATAGATGGGGATCCATCGCAGTTCACCGGGAGGAAGCTTCACATGCCTCCCCGCAATGAATTAGTCCACAATACATTGTAATCTACGTTGCAATGTAGAGAACCTACTGTTGATTTTATAAAATTACTTTTAAGATCCAATAGGGTCTTGAATTAAAATTAGAAATAAAAATGTCAAGTATCATGCTTCAATTGTGCACTAAACATAAACATTCATTTCGAACGCGCCCCCTGTCATATCAAGGAACCTACTGTTGATTTTATATGCCTGGCCTTACTGCTTGTGCGGTGACAATGGTTTGAATTTAATCTTAAAATGAAACAGTCAAGTATCATGGTGCAATTGTGCTTGAAACAGAAACATTCACCTTGAACGCGCCCCTGTCATATAAAACAACCCTGCTGTTGATTTTATATGCCGGATCTTTTGACTTGTGTGGTAATAAAACTTCTGAAATGCATTTGTTATGTTAGGCTGTGTAAGGTGTTAACTTTGGTCAAAATCGCCTGTTCCTTCTTTCATCAAATTATTTCGATTATTGATATTTATCAAAGAACTTATCTAAGAACACTTATTATATTGTGGGATGTCAGAAAGGGTAACAGGATATATATATATATATATATATATATATATATATATATATATATATATATATATATATATATATTTTCGTTCTATATATGACTAGCGGGGTTACCCGACGTTGCCCGGGTGTGGAGAGGTGTATGTGTGTGGGCAGTTAAATAACAGTAGGAAGTCCGGGTCGAGAGAGGTGTTAAAAAAAGTGGTAGTAGGGTGTGGGGATCAAAACAATAGTAGGCAGACCGGGTCAAGAGAGGGGTAAAAAAAATAGTAGTAGCCTGAGTGTGTGTAGATGGTGTAGTAAAGAAGAGAGAGGTGTTAAAAAAAAGTGGTAGTAGGCAGGCAGGGTGACGCGAAGGTGGCAAAGAAAGTGAAAGAAAATCTGACGTCTTACTGATGCTCCATCGTCCGACCGGAATTCGGAAATTCGGAACGTTGAAATTAGGTAAAGTCAATCCAACTGATACGATGACTTGCAAAAATGGCGACGCAAAAAAAAAAACACGACCTCTCCTTGTAGAAAAGTGCCCAATTGAGGGTGAAAGAATTAATGTGTTTGGACATTATTTTTCAATATTTGTCGTCCGAAGGGTCGTGCTTTAAAACGATACCGATCTCGTGAGGATTCGTCGCCTCTGTTGAAAATTTTTGCGAAACACGCACACACACACACACACACACACACACACACACACACACACACACACACACACACACACACACATTTTGCCCTTTATATATATATAGATGTATATATTTTAATATTTGGAAACGTACATCTTCGTGACTTACTTGAGTTCGATGTATATATACTTGTTTGAATCATATATACGTGATCTAGCTGAATGTCTCTTATGTTGTAGAGTGGACAGGTTGTAATATAAAAACAATTCACAGTACCTTAATTTGAGATTAACTTTTTTTCTGTTTGATGGTGCGTTTCTTGGATCCTCCAGACGGCTGCAACAAAGAAGCATTTCCTCGGGAACAGATAACACAACATAAACGGTTACAAAATATATATATTTTATTCTTTTTGTTCCAGTCCAGTTGAGTCCCAAATCCTAGAAGGCTTACGAACGCTTTCTGGTCTATCTCATACTAGCCTGGGTGCCTGGCGTTGCCCGGATGTTTGGAGGTGTGTGTTGACCAAAAAAATAAAAAATAGTAGTATTAAGCAGGCAGGCTCGAACCCGTACCGTGAAGGAGGAAAATAACGTGAAAAAAAAACGTGACGTCTTTGCTATCGCGCCCATCACCAAACCAGAAATGGCGAAGGTTTAAATTAAGACTAGACAATCAAAAAAGGGGGATGATTTCGAAAATATTGGCAAAAAAGCGACCCCTCCCTGTAGAAAAGTGCCCTGTTGAATGTGAAGCAAGTAATATTTTTGACCAATTTTTTAATATTTATTGTCCGAAGGGTCGTGCTTCAAAATGATACCGATCTTGTGAAAATTCGTCACCTCTGTCGAAAGTTTTAGGCAGGTATACAAACATACATACATACATTTAAACAGATTTTTGCCCTTTATATTATAGAAGACCAGCGGGGGGTACCCGGCGTTGCCCGGGTGTTTGAAGGTGTGTGCGTTTGGGAGGGGGGGGGTAAAAAACTTTGGCCAGGTGTTTGGAAGTGTGAAAGAAAAAATGTTTTAGTAGGAAGGTAGGATTGAACCTCGAAGCCTTGACGCAAAGGTGGAAAGGAAATGGAAAAAAACCTAACACCTAGCCATCTCGGCCACGAGTGGAGAGGAATTGATAAGCTTGTTAAGTTAAGGTTTATAAAGTGAAATATACAGGTATGAGGAAGTTAAGTGACGTGATGTTTGGCCTAGTTTTGCGCTGCAAGCGAGTTACTGTTTCCTCCGCCCCATCATTCGCTTTTCGAAGATGCGGCGATGGAAAAATAGCTAGTAAAATAGCTGGTAAAAGTCGGGCAAATTAAATACACATATGACCCCCGTTCTTAAGTCGTAGATATTATGATTTAGACGTGATATAAAAGGTTTTAAGAAGGAGCGAGCCGACCGAGAAGGCCGATGAAAAAAGCCTTTTGCAGACATACACAAAAAGTGCACACACATACATACATACACACACACACACACACACACACATTTTCGCTTTTATATTTATAGATTATTCCGTTGCGCACGCTTCCAGCACGTCCATCCTTCTCCAATGTTCGATACTAACTCTTTCCAATCTCAGATCTAACTAACTGAAAAATAACCCCGATCAGATGACTATTACGTCATTAATGCTAAATCATACGTATCCTTAACTCAGGTCCAACCTAATGTTTATTCTATTTCTTTCAGCTAAAATTTCACAACTGTAAACATCATTCTATTTTTAATAGTTTCTGGAAGAATGTTGATAGTTGTTAAAATTCTTATCTAACTAAATTATCAAAACATAATTCTTAACATAATAAATTATATTTTTGCTGAAATCCTGACAATCGATGTATTGAGCTTAGAATGCTGTATGAAGACTCTGCCAGAAATGTCTTCGTGTGAAATTTCATAAAAGTCAGCCCGGCTGTTTTCGAGTCCGTAGGGAACGAACTCACATATGCACACACAAAGACACGCACACAGACAAAGAAGGAGAATGTTGCAACCGTAGTTGAATTAAGTGTGCCTAACGATGCTGGGCCTCGACAGTGCAGAGAGGGAGAAAAGAAAAAAAATACCAAGGACTTATGTACGGCATGAAAAAAAACTGAAATCTTAAGAAAGTATCAATCATACAAGTCATTATAGGAGCAACCGGGCTAATGAAAAAGAATTTCCAAAACTATCTGGCGAATATACCCGGTGAACCAAGTGCAAGAGAAATGCAAAGAATAGCACTTAAAAGGAAGTTAGAATCTTAAAAAGATCTCTCGGTTGGAGTAACTGAACTAATGGGATAATGTTTGGGGTCCGGTAGAATGCCTCATCCCCAGGAAAAGCAAAGTGATAAAAAAATTAAAACAAGAGAGAAACAAAGTTCTTTTAATACAACAGCAGAGATAGAAATTAATTAAAAAAAAAAAAAAAAAAAAAAAGGAAGAATTAATTCAAAGGGAACAGTTGTGTGGGTTTTCTGCGAAACCACATTCTGTGAATAAACATTTCTTTTTTTTCTTTTCTTTTTTTTCATGATTATGGTTTCTTATTTACATTACAAAATTGCACGTGTCCAACTGTGAAATAATTTTTTACGTCTTGAACCAATTTCATGAATATCTAGGCAATCGCTTGGAGAAATGAAACAGAAAATGATTATTCTCCTTAATAGTGAATACCGTAATCCGTGGCTGTTAAACTTTATCCTGTGACGTGACCACGCCATGTGCCTCTAAATGGCTAGGCCTGCTTCTATTTACGATGGTCGTTCGTGACCCTCCTGTCCCCTGACTATTTGCCCACGTTTTTTTTTCCTATAAAAATTTTCAAAAAGTGGGGAAAAAAAACCAACAAAATAACTAGTAACACTATTAATCTACAAGGTGGAACGATAAAATTGCCCTAGAAAAGACGATATGATTACATTTCCCTTTGATGAAACCCGGTTTTATTTTTTTTTATTGTAGACATTCTACTAGTTGGCCAGTTGTGTACAAATCCCATAAGCGATAGGTGTCTTCTATCATGCCTGAAAGTAACACAATGTTCAATGAGCAAGATCGGAGATGTGCTGCTGTACAACTCTACCAATCCAAGTTATTGCAACAGGACCATTGCTAGCGCCCTCAAAATGCAAATCTGGATGGTTCAACGCTTGAGAGTACATCTCAATGAAGTTTCCAGCCACGGTTATGGTCTTTGGTGTTGTTTAAACCCTGTTGTCAGCGTGGCTAAACTATTTACAAGGATTGAACTCGTAAATATTCTATTGGTAGGCGTATGTTTTATCACCAAGCTACGATACTCAGTCAAATTTGTATGCACGTTTTTATCGCTTTTAAATGTAAGATCTATTGGGTTTTAATTTTTTTATTTTTTTTAATTTTTTTATTCGCGATTCTGTTGGATTTAATCGTTTCGCTTTCCTAAGCGTTGACGGAGTAATCTGCTTCTTGTTTATTTGCATCGCCAATTTTTTTTTTTTTTTTGGAGGGGGTTAGGTCTTCTTGTTAAATACAACAGAATCACTAAAATCAAAATGTTTTTTTTTTTGTTCAAAGCACACTGCTCCATTATGGTTGACTTTTTCATTTTAAACTAGTGTTTGGGATGATTAATTGGAATCAGAAATCGGAAAAATCAGAGCTTTTGGGGGTATCGGAATCGGAAAAATTTCAGCCTATTTTCCGATGCCAAAACCGATTCCTTAAATTATCTTTTTTTATTTGATTTTGGTTTAAGAAACATCTTTCATTGCATGTAGTAATAATAAAACAATAAATATTTATTGATTAAAACTTCCAGTAAGACTAAAATCTCTAGATCACACCTTCACAAGTGTGTTTTTATGTTTGAGAAAATATAAGCACATTTAAAATGTGTTGTTTTTTTATGGTAATTGGGATGAAATAACACTTTTATAGTTAAATATTTAGAAATTTATAAAGAATCGGAATCTGTAATTGTATTGGAATCGGGAATTTAGTACGGAATCGATAATTGTATCGGAATCGGGAAAAATATTGGAATTGTCTCATCACTATTTTAAACGTTAATTAAAACCATTATCAGTGTATAAGCAAAAAATCCAAGCATATAAAATCAAAAGTAGGTTCTTTGATATGACATGGGCGCGTTCGAAATGGATGTTCCTGTTTAGAGTAAAATTGAATGATGATACTGGCCTTTTGTATTTTAAACTTTAATTCAACCGATTATATTTATAAATAATTATATGAAATAAACGATAGGTTCTCTACAGTGCAATATAGAATACAATGTATTGTTGACTAAATCACTGCGTAGTGGCATCTGAAGCTTCCTTCTGATGGAACTTGATGGGTCCCAATTAGAGCAGGCAATCGATCGATTTGATTGGAAAATGGGTCTTTCTCAGATTTTGATGACAATAAAAGTATAACATTATGAAATATTTGTTGATTATCATTCAATCCCAGGCAACGCCGTGTCTCCTTGCTAGTACCTATCTATCTATCTATCTATCTATATATATATATATATATATATATATATATATATATGAAAGAAGTTAAAGAAACATTGAAGGATTCTTTAAATATGAGCCTATACGCACCCACGTACAAAGAGATATACTAGTGATGGGACGATTCCAATATTTTTCCCAATTCCGATACAATTACCGATTCTGTACTAAATTCCCGATTCCGATACAATTACCGATTCCGATTCTTTACCAATCTCTAAATATTTAACTACAAAAGTGTTATTTTGTCCCGATTACTGTAAAACACATCTTAAATGTGCATGTATATTCTCGAACGTGAAAACACATTTGTGATGAGGTGATCTTGCGATTTTAGTTTTACTGGAAGCTTAAATCAATAAATATTTATTATTTTATTATTACTACAAGCAGTGGAAGATGTTTCTTAAACCAAAATCAAATAAAAAAGAGATAATTAAAGGAATCGGTTTTGGCATCGGAAAATACGCTCAAATTTTCCAATTCCGATACTGATTCCGATACCCCAAAAAAGCTCCGATTTTTCCAGTTCCCGATTCCGATTAATCGTCCCAACTATAATATGTACAGATATATTTACGTATATGTATATATACACGTGTGTACATATATATATATATATATATATATATATATATATATATATAGTCATCCACATACAGTACTGTTTCGCTGTTTCACAGCTCATCAGTGCGGCTAGACAGGCAACTACCTCAAGCCAGGATTGAAACCCGACCGTTTGTACGGCAGTCAAGGCTCCTAACCATTACGCTATTGGCGGCTGCTTGAACGAGTAGTGAGTTTTAACGATATTTTTAATATCGTCTGAAATACCTCCGCTCGATTTGTTTTACACAAAGAGCGTCGCTTATATGCTAATGGTAATTCGTGTTTCACTTCTCAATATGCTCAACTCAAGGTGAGGAGCACTATAGTCATCCACATACAGTACTGTTTCGCTGTTTCACAGCTCATCAGTGCGGCTAGACAGGCAACTACCTCAAGCCAGGATTGAAACCCGACCGTTTGTACGGCAGTCAAGGCTCCTAACCATCTGTGATACAGCGAAACAGTATGGTATGTGGGTAATTATATATATATATATATATATATATATATATATATATATATATATACTAGCAAAAGCATCCGTCGTTGACTGGGTTCAAAAACAGCCTACAGAAAATGGACTCTGATTTATGAAAGTATGATAGGTTATGAAAAGGAAGGGTTGTAAAGAGATAGCTTCGAATTTGGGGGCTCCAAAACCAAAGCAAAATATGATGAAAGTAAAAATAAAATAGTATATATATATATAATGCACTCACACAGGCACACATATATAGTGTGCATGTGTACAAATATACACACACGAAATATTTTCTAGTAAATACCTAGTGTTCTATGAAACACTCCAGCATGCTATTTGTTTTTCTCTTTTTTATGTTGTGGCGTTGGTTTATGGTTTTGTGCTGCAGCACTTAAAATTAATTTCTTTGCGTCGAGTCATTTCATGTCACAGACTTCGAATGCACTCTTCCTCCATTTCTTTTTGTTGTTGGTCACGTGAAACAAAGAAGCCAGACAAGTTGAGCTGAATTTCGGACATTGCTTGTCTGAATTCATAATTTTCATTTAGTATTGAACCAATCAACTACAGCTTTCACATATACAGTCTACTTACTTTATGAACATCGGCATATCCATTATATACAGATATACACACACACAATATATATATATATATATATATATATATATATATACACACACACAAGTATATATGATCATCTGTGATACAGCGAAACAGTATGGTATGTGGTAATTATATATATGCATATATATATAAATATATATATATATATATATATATATATATATATATATATACTAGCAAAAGCATCCGTCGTTGACTGGGTTCAAAAACAGCCTACAGAAAATGGACTCTGATTTATGAAAGCATGATAGGTTATGAAAAGGAAGGGTTGTAAAGAGATAGCTTCGAATTTGGGGGCTTCAAAACCAAAGCAAAATATGATGAAAGTAAAAATAAAATAGATAAACCCCATAATTTATTATACCATACCTGTTCATACTGAAACACTTATCACTATATTCTGGGGATCTATATTAAAAAACCTTGTTAAACTTTGTGACATATTTCCATTCTATGGAGGTCAGGTGCGAACGAACACCCCATAATTTTATTATACCATATTTCTTCAAATTGAAACATAATTATCAAAGTATACTTACGCAGATAGATATGGAAAGTCTTTATTAAAGTTTGTGCCTATTTCCATTCTATGGAGGCCAGGCGCGAACGCAGACCCCACAATTTTATTATACTATACCTATTTAAGTTAAAACATACTTATCAAAGTATTCTTATGTACATCTATATCAAAAAAACTTGTAAATGTTTTTTAAATTTTTAAATTTTTTATTTCCATACTTTGTGGACCAGGCGCGAACGCAGATCCCACAATTTTAATGAACCACCGTTCTGCCAGATCAAACATACCCATTCTTGTGTCTCGATGCATCTGCTATCATTATATGTAATCAGTTTTTTAAAATAGTCAACCATATAGGAGCCTATTCGTGACCAGACACACACACACACACACACACACACACACATTCAGCTTTATATTATAGATATATATTTTACATGGGAGGCACCACTTATCAAGACCCAGAGGCAACTCGAGGATAACGGTTATTGCATATACAGTAATCAATGGGATAATATCGTAGTAATTGTTAGTAATGGAGATTTGATAAATTGGATTATTTAAGGGGGCGGTTTATCAGAAATTTGTTTATATTGGACTTGAAGACATCTAAGTTGTAGTCAGGTTGGATCAGGCAATCGGAAGAGAGTTCCACAAGCGTGCAGTTCTAAGAAAGTAGCTGTGTTCATGGAATCTACGTTTTGATTTAAGCACAAATAAAGAGTGCGGAAAATTATTGACGGTAGTTTCAGCTAGATGGGTGTTTTTCGTGAAAGATTGGCTGGGGGGGACAGATATTGGAGCTCAGACAAGCACTTGCCATGGAAATAAAGATAAAACAACGAAAGGCTCGCAACGTCTCTTCTGTGGGAGAGAGTTTGCAGGGAAGAGTAAAGGGTATCCCCCACTAAACCACAAAGTCTATTTTGATCTCTGTCAAGGCAGGATAAGCTATTTTTAGCAGCTCCTTCCCAGATGTGGCAGCAGTACTCCATCCGTGGACGTACTTGGCTTTTATATAGATAGAGAATTGCATCAGCAGTGAGATATCTACTGGAGCGGTAGGAGGATATCACCATTTTTCCAGCGACCTTGGCAACAGATTTGATGTACGTGTTCCATTTTAGATTAGGAGTAAAGGTCAATCCCAGAAGCTTGTCAAAACATAGAGCCTCCTCAAGAAGAGAACCATCCATTTCAATTGATGCTAGATGAGGATCAGAGTGTTGATGATGTAAAGATAGGAGCTTGGTTTTAGATGCATTAAAAGTAATCAGTCTCCTCTTTCCCCATTGTACCACACACTCAAGATCAGAGGAGAGAGAATCAAAGAGAACTTTATCATTTACAGCCTTTGATGTGTTGCCATAGATGATAGTGTCATCAGCAAAATGTCAACAAATGATCTAAGTATGTGCTTTGGGAGATCATTGATGTACATCAGGAAGAGAGTTAGGCCCAGGATGGACCCCCGAGGGACTCCAGCATTAATATACTAGTGATGGGACGATTGCAATATCTTTCCCGATTCTGATACCATTACCGATTCTGTACTAAATTCCCGATTCCCAATTGTAATTTTTGCCATCAACCACTACTCATATTAACCTATCAGAGAGAAATGATTTAATAATTGAGAAAATATTTCCAGTTATATCATAGCTGGAAATCTTGTGAAGTAGGCCTTTATGCCATACCTTATTGAAGGCCTTTGATATGTCAAAAGCAATTGCCTAGAAATGAAACCTATGAGATATAACCGTTAGCGCATCTGCTGTAGATCTAGCAGAATGAAAACGATATTGCATGTCACTAAGAAGGTTATTTCTGCTGAGGTGGTTTACTTCTTTATTTAATATGGATTCCAGCAACTTACTCATGACACACAGGAGACTTATTGGTCTGTACTGAGAAGGAGATGACCTATCACCTGAATTCTTAAATACAGGGTATACTGATGAGGTTTTCCAGGGTGTTGGGAAGCAATTCTCCTTAAGACAATGCTTAAACAGTTTTGTAAGTATGTGGCGTTCTGGTTGAAGCTTTTTCAACACTATAATGGGAACGCCGTGAGGGCCAGTTTAATCAAGGTTCTTTATTAGCTTGGTGACATCACACACAGATATTTGTATGTCGCATAGCGTGTTGTCTGTTATAGAAGGTAATATGGGGGGGTTGATGACCTTGGTCGCATAGAGTAGAATTAGCTGCAAAGTTCTTGGCAAATAGTTTGGCCTTATCTGATGCTGACGAGATGACCTCAGGTTCATTGATGATGGTTGGGATAGAACGCACGCTTCTGTTCAGGATCCTGTTCACTATTTGCCAAAACTGGTGGGTACCAAACCGCTGCTCAGCTACTTTGAACTTGGTGGACTGCGCATACAATTCTCTTGCGTTCTTTATTACTTTTTTACAGTGGTTGCTGGCAATCTCGAAAGCAGCTTTAGTCTCAGTACATCTATTACGTTGGTAACTATGGAAAAAGTGCTTTCTGTGCACGATGGTAGCAGCACATTCTAGGTTGAACCATGGCTGGCTGTTAGATTTTTGCTGGAATTTTTTGGATGGTATAAATTGGTCTATGCCTACAATTAACCTTCGGTCAGGTCTTATCCTATATAGGACACATTCTTTTTAAACATGGAATGCAGAGGTAGATCAGATATAAATGTACAGAATCTAACCCAGTCAGCCATAGAGTATCGATATATTGTACGGTGGAGAGGTACGTCTGAAGACTTATTACATTTCATTTTTATCTTAACTGATACAACGGAATGGTCGGAGGATCCCAGAGGAGCTAGAACGGAACATGAACATAGCTCAGCGCAAGTTGTGAGAAAAAGGTCTAGAAGGTTCCTGGACAATCTGAGTGAGGTCATAAGCAATGGAGAAATCATAACAGAACCTCCCCTCATCATCTGTCTTGTTTGAGTGGGTCAATTATTCCACATTGTGGACGTTGAAGTTACCACAGATGTGAATGTTAGCCGAAGGATGAGCAGACAGGATGTAGCCAATTTTCTCAGATATACTCTTAAAGAAAGTAACTCCGCTGTTGTGGGGGCGATAGAGGGTAAATATAAATGCGCTGATGTAAGCAAGTGCAACCCGGAAACATATACAGGGTAATTGAGGGTCTTCTCTGGAGATCTCCCTACCACATTGAAAGCTATCTTTAATGTAGGCATATATTCCATGCCCATGGCGATCTTGGGGGTCAGATTTAGATGTTAAGTTAGAGTATTCTTTAATTATGAACTCATCTAGGGAAATGGTCGGCCCAATGCCAGTTTCGCTTAGGAACAATCTGTCTGTTTTTGTCTTCTGCAATTGGGTTTCAACCTCTGGAAGGTTGGAACGTAGACCCCTGATGTTGGAGAAGGAGATATGGGAGTAGGGGTCTACGTTGGAGGATAGGGTTCTAGGTTTATTCGTGTACACACACAGAGAAGTATATACATATATATATATATATATATATATATATATATATATTAGTAAGTTTTGTTCATATATATGGCAATTAAGCTACAAAGAATTTCTGCGTTTAATCCTCGTGAGGATTTGTCAAGCTAATGCAATTACCTGGTAAATTCTCTCGAGAATGAAATTTTTTTTTTTTTTTTTTTTTTTACACAGGAATCACCACATTATCAAGAGGCCACTCAAGGATAAGGGTTAAAGAGTGTACAGTAGAAATTGGACAATATAGTAATCATTAGTAATGAAAATTCGGTAAATTTGATAACTTATATGGAACGGCTCATCAAGAACTTATTTACGTTAAACTTGAAGACAACCATATTGTAGTCAGCCAGAAAGCAGGAAAATAGAAGACAATTCCACAGGCGTGCAGTTCTAAGAAAGAAGCTTTGTTCATGGAATCTACGTTTAGGTTTAGGCACAGATAAAGAGTGGGGGGAATTATTGATAGTGTTTTCAGCTAGACGAGTGTTTCTTGTGAAAGTTTGGCAAGGGGGGACCATAGACTTAAGCTCAGTCGAACACTTTCCATGAAAGTAACGATACATTAGAAACAAACTCGTAACATCTCTTCTGTGAGATAGAGGTTGCAGGGAAGAGAAAAGGACATCTCCTACGAGGCTACGAAGTCTGTTTTGAACTCTATCAAGGCCGGACAAGTCCTTTCTAGCAGCTCCTGTCCAGATGTGGCAACAGTACTCCATCCTTGGACGTACCTGGCTCTTATATAGATAGAGAATTGCATCAGCAGTGAGATATCTACTGGATCGATAGAAAGATCCCACCATTTTTCCAGCGGCCTTGGCAACAGATTTGATGTACGTGTTCCATTTAAGATGCAGAAAATTTCAGTGTAGCTGAATTGCCATATACATTTTCAAATCTTAATGTGAAGCTCTACTGACGTCTTGAGAAATGTGGAAGTAAATACTGAACAAAGATACAAAACATTTCATATATATATATATATATATATATATATATATATATATATATATATATATATATATATATATATACTAGCAGTGCGTCCGGCATTGCCCGGTCTTAAAATATGCTTAAATATGATATTTTGATTAATGAAGATTTTGTATTTATAATTATATTATATAGAACCCAACACATTGTAATGATTTTAAAAGTTTAAAAAAAAATAACTTGTGCGTCAATAGCGAGAATCGAAAGCAAAACGCTTAACTTACGATTTTTTATAACCCCATCATATAAAATACACAAGAAGGTGTATTTATTTCCCGCTCATAGTAAAAAATACACTAGAAAGTGTATTTATTCTAAGGTCATCGTATAAAATTCACTAGAAGGTGTATTTATTCCAAGCTCATATTATAAAATTCATTTATATCACGCTCATAGTATAAAATACACTTGAAGGTGTATTTATTTCATGCTCATCGTATAAAATCCACTAGAAGGTGTATTTATTTCACGCTCAAAGTATAAAATACATTCGAAGGTGTATTTATTTCACGCTCATAGTATAAAATACATTTGAAGGTGTATTTATTTCACGCTCATCGTATAAAATACACTCGAAAGTGTATTTATTTCACGCTCATAGTATAAAATACATTTGAAGGTGTATTTATTTCACGCTCCTAGTATAGAATACACTCGAAGGTGTATTTATTTCACGCTCATCGTATAAAATACATTCGAAGGTGTATTTATTTCACGCTCATAGTATAAAATACACTTGAAGGTGTATTTATTTCACGCTCATCGTATAAAATACACTCGAAGGTGTATTTATTTCATGCTCATAGTATAAAATACACTTGAAGGTGTATTTATTTCACGCTCATCGTATAAAATACACTCGAAGGTGTATTTATTTCACGCTCATAGTATAAAATACATTTGAAGGTGTATTTATATCACGCTCCTAGTATAAAATACACTCGAAGGTGTATTTATTTCACGCTCATAGTATAAAATACACTCGAAGGTGTATTTATTTCACGCTCATAGTATAAAATACACTTGAAGGTGTATTTATTTCACGCTCAAAGTATAAAATACACTCGAAGGTGTATTTATTTCACGCTCCTAGTATAAAATACACTCGAAGGTGTATTTATTTCACGCTCATAGTATAAAATACACTCGAAGGTGTATTTATTTCACGCTCATAGTATAAAATACATTCGAAGGTGTATTTATTTCACGCTCATAGTATAAAATACATTCGAAGGTGTATTTATATCACGCTCCTAGTATAAAATACACTCGAAGGTGTATTTTATATGCTGAAAGAATAAAATACACTAGAGGTTGTATTTATTTTATTCTCATAGTATAAAATGCACACGGGGTGTATTTATTTAACGCTCCTCGTATAAAATACACTTGAAGATCTATTTATTTCACGCTCATAGTATAAAATACACTAGAGAGTCTAATTATTTCACGATCACAGCATAAAATACACTAGAATATCTATTTCACGCTCATAGAAATAAATACGCTAGAACATGTATTTATTTCAACACTCATAGTATAACATTCATTTTCTGATGTATTTTATACTGAGTGTGAAATAAATACACCTTTTGGTTTAAGAATGATAACTAAAGCTATACATATATATAATTTATATATATATATAAGTTATATATTTACAAAAAAAAAACTGCATATTACAGATTTATGAAATGTACCAGGGTTTCATTGAAATAATAGGCGTTTTAGAAATTACCTTTACAATCATCGTACATCGGCAGTTTCCCACGGAAAATATGTAGTTTGGAGAGTATTTATTTCGAACTGTACATTTTCTTTTTACAGAGCGTCATTTTAAAGATTGTAAATCTAGAATCCTGAATTCTTCTTGGTATTTGTTGATCTTTTTTATATGTAAAATCTGCAACGTTTAAATAATTTTCACAATTAAGTTGAGCTTCTTTGACTGGAAGATCTCTTAAAACTCAAATGATTGAGGTTTAATGAACCTGTCCACGTACTAGGCGTTTCGTAATTGCTTGTTTACCAAAAACTATCCTTCTTGTTAAAGATTCTATTAGCAGAGATGCTCGGCCTTAAGACGTTGTTTGATCGGAATTTTACAAGCGTTTGCGAAGAAACCAGTTTATTTCCACAGAATGGATATTCTTACTGTCGGACATTTTTTTTTTATAATTATTTTCGTTTCGTTTTTTTCCTTTCCAAAGAAATTATGTTTTTGTATGCTTCTTTGTATTGTTTTGATTGGTTGATTACTCGCACGTTTTTCATTAAATTTTAATATTTTAAAAGCTACACGCTAATGAACATTGGTGTGCCAAGAAGTAAGGTTGGAGTGAGAAGGATTTAACAAGTGAAGTAAGCATGGACCCCATTATTGCACAGTGAACGAGAGTTAAAAAAATGACTAAGTTCAGCATTTACACCCCACCCACATTTAGCCCCCAAAGTCCGCAGGAGTCGTCAAATCTTGGTAAAAATGAACAAACAGTGGAGTTTTAGGCCTTAACATATGTAAATTTGAGTGCTGCACCATGCAAAAAAAAAAAAAAAAATGACTAAGTCCATCATTTGCCCCCCCCCCCCCCATTTAGCCTCAAAAGTCCCCAAAGCCTTAACATATTTAAATTTTAGTTTAGCACAATGCAAAACTGCTAAATAGACACACACAGAAAATTTTGGACAAATATGGTAAAATAGTCCCCAAAACAGAGTGTTTTTATTAGCCGTAAAAGAGCCCGTGGAGCACACTAAAGAGTTATCGCGAATATAAACAAAATCATATAGAAATCAGTTAGTTACAACTTTTTGGAAAGTTTTATAAAAATCAAAGGCATCAATTTTTTTAATAAGCACAAAAGTGTCAATTTTAGCCATTTCAACCCGAAAGGCACCCCTAGCGAGGGGTGGGGCCAACCGGAGTTTTCCGTTCTGCTACTTTTTTACTCATATCATGTTTAATATTTGTGCAAAATTTTCAAATATTCCAAGGCGTAGTTATTGAGAAAAATGCGGACATATGAACGGATGAACAGACAAACGGACAAGAGTGAATTTACAGGCCCACCCTCCTTTTGTCGGGGGGGGGGGTAAAAATTATTTAAAACAGTTGGTTTTCATCGAGCAATCAGCTTAACTTTAAAATTCTACTTGTTTGATGTTTTAAGTTAAATATTCGAATACCAGTTCCTTTTATTCTATTTAGTTTCTTGGAAAGACAGTTTTCTTAAGTTTATTAAGATTCTGTTTGAAATACAATATTATTTGATCTACCAAGCTAAAGTTTGAAATAAATTGTCTTAGATCTATCAAGTACAAGTTCGAAATATTATTTTCTCTGGCCTGTAAAGCTAAGTTAAAAATGCCATTCCCTTTGGTCTGTCAAGCTGAAATTTGAAATACCATTTTCTTTTAGTCTGTCAACCTTAAATTTATAATACCATTTCCTTTGGTCTGTCAACCATAACTTTATAATATCAATTCCTTTAGTCTGTTAAGCTTAATTTTGACATACCATTTTTGTCTGTCAATCCGAAAATTTAAATAATATTTTCTTTGGTCAGTCATGCTTGAGTTTGAAATATCATTTTTTGTTTGTCAATCCGAAATTTGAAATACTATTTTCTTTGGTTAGTCAAACTTAAGTTTGAATACCATTTTCTTAGATCAAGCATGAGATTGAAATACCATTTTCTTTCGTCTGTTAAGTTTAAATTTTAAATCCTTGTTTTGGTCTGTCAGGCTGATATTTGAAATACCATTTTCTTGGGTCAAGCACAAGCTTGAAATCTTTTTTGTTAATTATAAAGCTTAAGTTTGAAATAGAATTTTTCTAATGAATTACACAAATTGAATGCTCACATCTGTCCATGTGTAGTTTTTTTTTTAATTCCAGAAAAACAGCACAAACCAAAGACGATATGTAATTGATTAAAAACGTCTACTGAACTTTACTTGACCGGAAGTTCGATGTTAGGCTGCTGTTGTTGCTGTGGCAAAGCTTGAGCAGAATATATGTATTGATCCAATCTTGAAAAAGATAAGTCGCCTTGTAAAATAAGACAATTTCATTCAGTCGCTGTGATGTTTCCGGTGATATCTAATAAGAATTTTTATGTACACATAAATAATGCGTTTAAAGTTATTATGCTAAGCATTTTCTTCAATGAAGAAACTAAAATTTTAATGCAGTAATAAAATATCTTACAGCCTTTTCCTATATTGACTTAATCTGATAAACGAGGAGTTCGGATGGGTCTAACAGTAATTTCAACAAAATTAGTGTATAGGCGATAAAACACACACACACACACACACACATACACACACACACACACACACACACACACACACACACACACACACACACGAATAAAAATAGATACGATGGTATGACGTTATAAGAAAGAGAAAAGATAACCCTATAGCATTAGACAAATATCAACATTTCGTCCCCATTTCCGAAGGGACTTCTTCGGGATGATAAAATGATGATAAAACTTAATTTTCCACAATTATTTTATAATCCTGAAGAAGTTTCCCGAAAATGGGGACGAAACGTTGATATTTTTCTACTGCTATAGGTTTTTCTTTTCTCTTTCCATCCATATATATATATATATATATATATATATATATATATATATATATATATATATATATATATATATATATATATATATATACTACATGAAAGAGTATGGTTCAATAAATACCTTACTTCTTGCACAAAATGCCGCATCTACGAATGCTGTGTTCTGAGTACCCTATTGTATGGAGCAGAGACTTGGACCACGTATGCTCGTCACGAGAAAAGGCTGAACGTCTACTATCTCCGGGCATCAATTGGTGGGATAGAATCACCAACGAAGAAGTGCTAAGACGTGCCGGCAGCCGCTCCTTGTTCCAGACACTCAAGATACGACGATCACGCTGGCTTGGAAACCTGCACAGAATGCCCGATGGCCGTCTCCCTAAGGATATTCTCTACAGCGAACTGGCAAATGGATCAAGAAGCCGCGGTCGACTGATGCTGCGCTTTAAAGAGGTGGCCAAACGGGATCTGATCGCTCTTGGCATCGATGTGAATATGTGGGAGGAGCTAGCCAAAGATAGTTTAGCATGGAGGCGTGCCTTGAGTAAGGGTGGTGAAGGACTTGAGAGCCTTTGGTTCGAGAGGCTGGTGCAGAGAAGACAAAACTAGCGACTACGTTTACTGTTGCTTGCATTAATCTTTCGTAGATTGCTTGCTATTACATATATATATATATATATATATATATATATATATATATATATATATATATATATATATATGAGAGAGAGAGAGAAAAGGAAAAAACCCAGTTATGCGTTCATCAATGTATTTATTTCGAGAATTCCTCTGGGTGAATGAAATTAAGAAAACAAAACACCAGCACTAATATTTAAAAACATACTTTTGATGAAATGTATGACCCTGTTTCATTTCAGAAACGGGAAAAGTCGTTGAGTCGTTGTCATTGGAAATTTTAAAAGTTGGGAGAGGGCATAGCATTGAGAAAAATAGTAAGATATATATATATATATATATATATATATATATATATATATATATATATATATATATATATATATATATATTATTCATGTTGAGGTTGGCCGTGAGGTTTGTTCCTTGCTAATGGAGTCAGAGATGGCTTCACGGCCCGGTTTGAATCTCCCGACGGGCAGTAATTGTGTCACTTTGCATTGATGATTCTAGAAAGGATGAAACACTAGTGTCTGTAGGTTTTAAAAATTAATATAGTAATAATAATATATACACACACACACATATATATATATATGTATATATATATGTATATATATATGTATATATATACATATATGTATATATATATGTATATATGTGTATATATATATACATATATATATGTGTGTATATATATGTGTGTATATATATATATATACTTTGTCAATCGCTTTATTGCAGATTAGTAAAATATCAATATAATAAATATACGTCACAACAAAATGAAAATCATATCATCAAACAACTGCTTTAAGGTTAGTTATTTCCGAACATTTTATTCAAGTTCATGCAATATTCATATAATATAACAAAGTTATGACATTTTATTGTCTATCGAAGAATTTCCACTGTCCATCGCTTTATTGCAGGTATCTTAAAATGTTGTTTTAGGGCAAAATGCAATGTCTTATCTTGCAAACTTTACTTTTTATTATATTTTTCTGTCAAAGAATAATAAACAAAAACATATCCTAGTTATGGGCTTCATATAAATTAATTATTTATCGACATATCTACCATTTTTTTTAATAACTTAAAACAACCATTTGTCCCCTGAGGAAGTCAATTCTTTGATCTTAAAAGGAGTTATGGCTCTAGTAATATCAACTATGTTCCTCCACAAGGCATCCTTTGAAGTAAATTGCTCTCTTCCCTCATAAACTCTTCTTTTTAATATTGACCAGAGATATTAAATGGAATTAAGGTCTGGAGAACACGGTGGTCAGGTCGTGAGAGTTTCCCCGACGAATTCCATAGATTCAAAGAAAGGATGCAGTCGCCCCAAGCAGAATAGGATGGTACTGTCATGTATAAAAATCATCTGAAAGCGACGTGACAATGGTAGGTCATCTAGCCATGTCGACAAATGATTATCCAAAAAGGTTGTGTACATATTGCTGGTAATCTTTACACCCTCTTCCGCTCGGAATTGTGCAACCAACTTATCCCCAATGATTCCCGACCAAAACATGATGTCTCCACCTCCTTGTTGGCGATGAACTCTGTAACGGGTCGGAATTCCATTCCAGTTTCAAACTTTGGTCCATCTATCCAGACCGTCAAGAGTAGCATGGGCCTCATCCCTAAATAGGACCTGTTGGAAATCTATTTTTAGGTAATTCTGTGCCCAAGTCAGTCGTTTTACCCTATGTTGTTTACTCAATAGAGGCATTGAAAGAGGTTTGATATACTTTGCAATCTCATTCAACACATTGTATCGGGCATGCCTGGATCTTGGAGCGATTCCAGCTTTTGCAAAAACGAAAGCAGTGGTGTCGTTTCTGTTTCGGTTGACTTCCCTACGAATTTTCCGAATATCACGATCTAAAAGGTTTCTTCTGATGCCTTTATTTTTCTGGATTTGGTGGTCGGGTTGTTCAAGAATGAGGCCAAGGTTTTCGGATCCAATTCCAGCTCCGCAGATAAATTTTTGATAGACAATCCTTCTGCTAGTCCAGCAACTGTCCTTTGTTTTCCGATAACCTTTATTCGCCTGATTTTTTGGCTTTGTAAGAGATCTGCAATAAAGCGATGGACAGTAAAATTTCTTTGATAATAAATAAAATGCCATAATTTTGTGAATATCGCATGAATTTTAAAGAAATTTTGTGAAACAACTACACTTAAAGCAACCTTTGATGGTAAAATTTAAATTTTGGTGACATATATTAAGGGAAATATTGACATTTGACATTTCACGATTCTGCAAAAAAGCGATTCACACAGTTTATATATATATATATATATATATATATATATATATGTATATATATGCATATATATATGAATGCATATATATATGCATATATATATATGCATATATATATATAGACATATATATATGCATATATATATGCATATATATATATATGCATATATATATGCATATATATATATATGCATACATATATATATATGCATGCATATATATATGCATACATATATATATATGTATACATATATATATATATGCATACATATATATATATGCATAAAAATATATATATGCATACATATATATATGCATATATATATGCATATATATATGTATGCATATATATATGCATACATATATATATATGCATACATATATATGCATACATATACATATATATGCATACATATATATATGCATACATATATATATATGCATACATATATATATGCATACATATATATATATATGCATACATATACAGATATATATATATGCATAAATATATATATGAATACATATAAATGTTTATGTAAAAGAAATAAAGAGAATATATAAATATATATATATATATTTATTATGTATATATATAAATATATATATATATTTATTATGTATATATATAAATATATATATATATTATGTATATATATAAATATAAATATATATACATATATATATAATGTATATATATATTATGCATATACATATATTATGTATAAATATATATAAATATATATATATATATATTATGCATATATATATTAATATATATAATGTATATATATAAATATATATATATATATATTATGTATATATATAAATATATATAAAATGTATATATATAAATATATATATATTATGTATATATATAAATATATATATATTATGTATATATATAAATATATATATATTATGTATATATATAAATATATATATTATGTATATATATATATATTATGTATATATAAATATATATATATATTATGTATATATAAATATACATATATATTATGTATATATAAATATATATATATATATTATGTATATATATAAATATATATATATATTATGTATATATAAATATATATATATATTATGTATATATAAATATATATATATATATATTATGTATATATAAATATGTATATATATATAAATATATATATATATATTATGTATATATATAAATATATATATATATTATGTATATATATATAAATATATATATATATTATGTATATATATATAAATGTATATATATATATATTATGTATATATATACAAATATATATATATATATTATGTATATATATATAAATATATATATATATATTATGTATATATATAAATATATAAATATATTATGTATATATATATAAATATATATATATTATGTATATATATAAATATATATATATTATGTATATATGTAAATATATATATATTATGTATATATATATAAATATATTTATATTATGTATATATATAAATATATATATATATATATTATGTATATATATATAAATATATATTATGAATATATATAAATATATATATATTATATATATATATATATATAAATATATATATATATTGTGTGTATATATATATTATGTATATATATATATATAAATATTATGTATATAAATATATAAATATATAAATATTATGTATATAAATATATAAATATTATGTATATATATAAATATATGTATATATTATGTACGAATATATATAAATAAATATATATATTAGTATATATATATAAATATTATGTATATATATAAATATATATATATATATGTATACATATAGTATATATTATGTATATATATAAGTATATATACATATAAATATATATATATACATATATATTATGTAAATATATATACATATATTATGTATATATGTAAATATATATATGCATATATTATGTATATATGTCAATATATATATACATCTATTATGTATATATGTAAATATATATATACATATATTATGTATATATATAAATATATACATATATTATGTATATATATAAATATATATATATATTATGTATATATATAAATATATATATATATATATATATATTATGTATATATATATCAATATATATATTATGTATATATATACAAATATATATATATTATGTATATATATATAAATATATATATATATTATGTATATATATATAAATATATATATAATGTATGCATATAAGCATATATATATTATGTATGCATATAAATATATATATATATATATTATGTATGCATATAAATATATATATATATATATGTATTATTTTTATATATATAAATATATATATATATTATGTATATATATAAACATATATATATACTTTGTATATATATAAACATATATATATATTATGTATATATGTAAACATATATTAATATATATATATATATTATGTATATATATAAACATATATTATGTATATGTATTAATATATATATATATATATTTATGTATATATATGTATATATATTATGTATATGTATATATTTATGTATATATATGTATATATATTATGTATATGTATATATATTATGTATATATATGTATATCTATTATGTATATATATATATTATGTATATATATGTATATATATGTGTATATTATGTATATATATTATATATATATATATTTATATTATGTATATATATTATGTATATATATATTATGTATGTATATATATATATATTATGTATATATATTATATATATATATTATGTATGTATATATGTATATATGATATGTTTATATATATATTATGTATGTATATATGTATATATTATGTGTATATACATATATTATGTATATATATTATATATATATATATTATGTGTATATATATCATGTATATATATATATATTATGTATATATATATTATATATATATTATGTGTATATATATCATGTATATATATATATATTATGTATATATATATTATATCTATATATATATTATGTGTATATATATCATGTATATATATATATTATGTATATATATATATATTATATATATTATGTATATATATATATCATGTATATATATAAATATTATGTATACTAATATATATATTATGTATATATATATTATGTATATATATATATATATATATATATATATATATATATATCATCTGTGAATAAAAAGGAAAACCTAAAAGAGTAAAAACAAAAATTAAATCAACGTTTCGTGCATATTTCAGGGGACATCATCAGGATTTCTAGGTGAGAATGTACAGGACGACGGTAATATCACATGCGAAAGAGGAGAAGTTTAATTCTCTTTCTGTACTGGAGAGGAAGCTTTGATTTTATTTTTGTTTTTACTCTTTTAGGTTTTTCCTTTTTATTAACACATAATATATATATATATATATATATATATATATATATATACACATAATATATATATACATAATATATATATATACATAATATATATATATATACATAATATATATATACATAATATGTATATATATACATACATAATACATATTATGTATATATATACATAATATATATATATATATGCATAATATATATATATACATAATAATATATGCATAATATATATATATATACATAATATATATATACATAATATGTATATATATATACAAAATAGATATTATGTATATATATACATAATATATATATATATATACATAATATATATATACATTAAATATATATACATATTATATATATAGACATAATATATATACAATATATATATATATACAATATATATATATATATAGACATAATATATATATATTCATAATATATATATATAGACATAATATATATATATACAATATATATATATATAGACATAATATATATATATTCATAATATATATATATATAGACATAATATATATATACATAATATATATATATATAGACATAATATATATATACATAATATATATATACATATATATATACATAATATATATATACACATGATATATATATATACATAATATATATATATACATAATATATATATACATAATATATATATACACATAATATATATATAGATAATATATATATACATAAAATATATACATAATATATATACATAATATATATATACATAATATATATATACATAATATATATATATGTACATAATATATGTACATAATATATATGTGTACATTTTATATATACATAGTATATATATACATAATATATATATATACACATATATATACAAAATATATATATATACATAATATATGTATATATATATACATATATATATATACATAATATATATACATAATATATATATGTAAATATATATTAATATGCGTTTATATATATACATAATATATATATATATATATGTGTTTATATATATACAGAATATATATATATGTTTTTATATATACATAATATATATATATATTTATATTTTTGTAGACATAATATATATATATATGTATATATATACATAATATATATATATTAATATATAAATAATATATATATATTTATATATATAAATAATATATATTTATATATATATACATAATATACATATTTTTTATATACATAATATATATATATTTACATAATATATATATATATTTATATATATATTTATATATATGTACTTATATATATATACATAATATATATATAGGTATATATATACATTATATATATATATATTTATATATATATACATAATATTTATATATATACATAATATATGTATTCATATATATACATAGTATTTATATATATTTACATAATATTAATATATATATATATACATAATATATACAGATTTATATATATATTTATATATATACATCATATATATATTTATATATACATAATATATATATATATTTATATATATACATAATATATATATACATAATATATATATTTATATGTATACATAATATATATATATACATCATATATATATTTATATATACATAATATATATATATTTATATATATACATAATATATATATACATAATATATATATATTTATATATATACATAATATATATATATATATACACAATTTATATATACATATATTTATATATACATAATATATATATTTATATATAGATACATAATATATATATATATATATATATATATATATATATATATATCTTTATATACAGTGATGATCATATTTATTGGCACGGTAAAATAAAAGTTAAATTTTGTCTAATAAATTCTAAAAAAGGGATTAAATTAAAGAAAATAACAAAGTATATTATGTATTTTTAACTGGACTTTCCGATGCAGCAATATTTATATATATATACATAATATATATATATTTATATATATACATAATACATATATATATTTATATATATATACATAATATATATATTTATATATATGTACATAATATATATATATATATATATATTTATACATAATATATATATATATTTATATATATATACATAACATATTTATATTTATATATATATATTTATATATATATACATAATATATATATATATACATAATATATATATATACATAATATATATACATACATAATATATATATATATATTTATATATATATACATAATATATATATACATAATATATTTATATATATACATAATATATTTATTTATATATATATATACATAATATATATATACATAATATATTTATATATATACATAATATATATATATATACATAATATATATAGTTTTATATATACATTATAATTATATTTATATATCTCCATAATATATATATATATATAATTATTTATATATATATACACAATATATATATATATATATATTTATATATATACATTATATATATATATATTTATATATATACATTATATATATATATTTATATATATATTATATATATATATATTTATATATATATTATATATATATTTATATATGTACATAATATATATATATTTATATATATACACAATATATATATATTTTTATATATATACATAGTATATATATATTTATATATATGCACAATATATATATATTTATATATATACATTATATATATATATATTTATATATATACATAATATATATATATTTATATATACATAATATATATATATATTTATATATATATACATAATATATATATATATTTATATATATACATTATATATATATATATATTTATATGTATACATAATATATATATATATATTAAATATATATATACATAATATATATATGTATTTATATGTATACATAATATATATATATATATTAAATATATATATACATAATATATATATGTATTTATATATATACATAATATATATATATATATAAATTTATATGTACATAATATATATATATATATTTATATATACATAATATATATATATATATTTTATATATATACATAATATATATATTTATGCATACATACATAATATATATATATATTTATATATATATACATAATATATATATATATATGTATATACATATTCTTTTTATTTCTTTTACATAAACATTTATATGTTACTACATAACACATTCATGAACATCTTTCAAGTGATATTGCTTCTACAAAAATAGAATCTGTAATAAAAAGTATATCTTTGGTATTTTTGTAATAAAAATTCATTGATTGCTTCACTCCTTGTATAATATTAACCTGGAATTACACACACTCACACACACATCCACGCACACATCTATTACATAAAAGACAAAATGTTGTGAGCATTTGTGTATGTCCATAAAAAAAAAGTTTTTTTGCATCCAGGTTCTCGCGTTGGTTAGATTGCAGGAGAAGCTATTGTATATATCCTAGATCATAATATCTGGGATTTGCAAACGGACATTGTTTCCCTCGTTTCAAGTGTTTATTTGCCTGTTTCATATAAATAACGTGAAACTAATCGAACGAACGCCAACTCCTGAGCTTCGTCCAGGTAGTATCTGTTTTGTAATTGGTCCTTGGTATTGAGATACTGCCAGAGTATCCCCTTTTGGGGGGAGCTGATCTTCTCCCACATTAAAAATAACCTTGTGTCTAATTTCCTTTCGTGGGGAAGCAAACAAATACCAAGACAGAAAGCGAGAAGCTTAACTGGCCCTCGGCCAGGTTTAAAAGCAACGTTCATTTCTGAGCATGCGACTCCTCTGATTCTTAAGTTAATTACCAACTCATTGATTTCACTATCAGCTATGGCATAATGGTTAGCGAGGAAGACTAATGATCCTACGTTTACGAGCTCGATCCCACCTCTCTCTCTATCTTTTTAAAAAAAAATTTTATTTCATTTTTGCGCCAATATCCTCCACTCGGGCAAAAGTTTATTAGGAACTCATTTGATTCACTATACTCTTTTTGTCACGTTCTTTTCCTCCTTCGCTGTACGGGTTCGAGCCTACCTGCCTACTACCATTTTTTCTTATTTTTTTTGCTCAACACATACCTCCAAACAACCGGGCAACACCGGGGAACTCCGCTAGTATATATATATATATATATATATATATATATATATATATATATATATATATAGATATATATAGTGAGGGTGTTTGATTATTGAGCGTTTAAAATTTCAGGGTCATTGTAACTGTACTGTGATAAGTTTAATTCGTTTCTTTTCCCGCCTGGAATTTGCTTTCCGCCCTTTTTGCTAGCTGGATCTGCACGGATATTAGATTTATGTTTCCTCGTTTCAGGCTAAGTTTATGCATCGCTTTTATCTTGTGCAAGTGTTGGGTTTAAAGTCATGCTTTCCATTCTCTGATAAGCGTGATTACTTAATATGCGGTACACTTTAAAGGTAACACTTCCTTCATCTCGTCTCACGCGTTAGTAATAGACCGTCATTTATGAGGTCCTGAAATCTGAACATCTGTGAGTGCCCCACCCTCAGAAATAGCATTGGGATTTTCATGTAGTTTAAAAACAAGAAATTTAACCATATCATTAGATTTTTTGTCGAAAAATTATTTTACTAAATTCGGTCATATACACAGAAATGACAAAACTAAATAGATAATTAAATTGCTGCCAAGTAAATATAGTCCATATTATAACCCTCACACTCAATAGCTCTATTTTAAAATATTTTAAAATTCACAATAATCGATTAATTAATTTTGGAGTAAATCTTTGCGTTCAAATGCATAAACATGTCTACCTATATATATATATATATATATATATATATATATATATATAGATATATAGATATATAGATATAAATAAAATAAATGACAAAAATTATATTCCAAGATTCATGATGTTGACAATCTTATAGTTTATTCCTTTAAATCAGTTGATTTATACAATTATTTACAGTATCTGTTTCATAGCGCAAAATCAATCACTTAATTATTATATCAATTAGTGAATCTATTTTGCCCTTAATTCAATATGGCGTAATGGAAAAATATAAAGGTAACTGCAGCTTCTCTTCCAATTTTCGGATTTTCATCTTTTAAATCACATTTCAGTTCCTTTTGACTGATTGTTTGTTGCTATTTCTTCTGATGAATTAAGGGCATAGTAGATTCACTGATTGATATAATAATTAAGTGATTGGTTTTGCACTACGAAACAGATACTGTCAAGAATTGTATAAATCAACTGATTTAAAGGAATAAACTATAAGATGGTCAACATCATGAATCTTGAAATATAATTTTTGTCATTTATTCTATATATTGCTCTGTAATCACATTGAGCTTCTTATATAAGGATTGATATATAATGAGAAAAATATATTTCTACAGAAATACTATATATATATGTATATATATATATATATATATATATATATATATAAAGTTATAAAATATATGTGGCGATTAAGCTACACTGAATATTCCGCGTTTCATCCACTCTAGGACTCTTCAGGCTTATGCGCATAAGCCTGAAGAGTCCCAGAGTGGACTTTTTGGACTTGTGAGCCGGCATTAAGTCCTGCTGCCACACCCAATGTTTTCCTGTGGTTACCTGATTGTACAGAGGATCATCACACTCTTCAGCATATGCAGGTAAACTTTGGTGTTGACTTTCAAGTCGACTTCAAAGATGTGAAGTGGCATCATGTAGCACTTACTTTAAAGATCATAACCGTGGCCGGAAACTTTGTTTTCATCACCCTGAGCATGTCTCTGTAATTTGGATTTGCATTTTGAGCATGCTTGCAATGGTCCTGTTATCATAACTTTAATCGGTAGAGAGCATGAGTTGTACAGCGGTACATCTCTGATTTTGCTCTTTGATCATTGTGTCACTTTCAGACATGTTAGAAGGCTCCTATCACTCTTAGGATTTGTTACATGTGCAGATACTTTTTCAAACGAAAACACACTTGTGAGGTTGATTTATAGCTTTTAGCTTAACTGGTAGTTCAAAAGCAATAAATACTAATTATTTTATTATTGCTACCAGCAGATGGATGATTTTGTTTTAAACACAATCAAATAAAAGAAGATAATTTAAAGAATCATTTTTGACATCAGAAAATAGGCACACATTTTGGAGATTCTGATACCCCCCAAAGTTCTGATTTGTTATATATATATATATATAACAAATACCCATCCTATAACTTTCTCAAACAGAACAATTGTGCACTATTTTTATGCGTCTTCATGAAGATTAAAATCCTAATATATAATGATAATAAATATGTCTACAATCCTTATTTTAATTTTAATCCAAATCCATTTCTTTTTCTTTTAAATTGAATGCTTAAGCTTAAGGGGTCTTAAGAAGAAACTGAAATTCAGGGAATCTTGCTTATTGGTATGTTTAATGACTACAGATCAATTTAATGCGAGTCTAAAATATTTGAATTGTTATGTCAAAAGTTGCACTGATATTAGGCCTCCTAAAACCCTTTAAGATATTCTAAGAAAACGGATTTCTTTTTACAAGGGGAGTCACTAATTATCAAGACCTGAAGACCATTTGAGGATAAGGGGTAACGGGTGTCAATTGGTCGGTGAAGTATCACTGTGATGATAGGCAATCGAGAAAATTAGGGCAGAATTTGATTATTTAAGAGGTAAGCTCAACAAGAACTTGTTTACATTGGACTTGAAAGCGACCATATTGTAATAAGCCAAGAAGCAGCCTTACGGTATTGTGTTCCACAAACGTTGGATAAAAAGAACTTGGATTGTTCAGTACCATTGACTTTAGAATATGATCATTGAGTACAAGCGGCTATCAGGCGGCTCGGGTTAAATCAAGGCCAGGCAAAAATCTCCTGCTCACCTTTCTCCCAAAACTTCCTTATCTTCATTCCTTTATTCCAAGAATTCCTCCCACTCTCTAGATCAAGCTTATTGGCTTTAATCTTGAAAAGATCAAGAAGAAAAACAGTCAGTAGGAAGAAAGCTTCACAAGTCAGTGGTTCTTGGAAAGAAGCTAATGGAATAGGAAACTGTATTAATAGTATGCCCTGTATTTAAGAATTCAGGTGATAGGTCATCTCCTTCTCAGTACAGACCAATAAGTCTCCTGTGTGTCATGAGTAAGTTGCTGGAATCCATATTAAATAAAGAAGTAGTCAACCACCTCAGCAGAAATAACCTTCTTAGTGACATGCAATATGGTTTTTATTCTGCCAGTTGTACAGCAGATGTGCTAACGCTTATATCTCATAGGATTAGTGAATCTCTCAACAACGGCTTCCTTTCTAGGGTTATTGCTCATGACATATCAAAGGCCTTCGATAAGGTATGGCATAAAGGCCTATTTCACAAGATTTCCAGCTACGGTATAACTAGAAAGGTTTTCTCAATTATTAAATCATTTCTCTCTGATAGGCTCATAAGAGTGGTGGTTGATTGGCAAAAATCAGAAGCTCACAGTATTAATGCTGGAGTCCCTCAGGCGTCCATCCTGGGCCCAACTCTCTTCCTGATCTACATCAATGATCTCCCAAAGCACATACTTAGATCATTCGTTGAAATCTATGCTGATGACACGACCATCTATGGCAACACATCAAAGGCCATAAATGACAAAGGTCTCTCTAATTCTCTCTCCTCTGATCTTGAGCGCGTGGTGCAGTGAGGGAAGAGGTGGCTGGTTACTTTTAATGCATCTAAAATCAAGCTCCTATCTTTACATCATCAATACTCTGATCCCCATCTAGCATCAATTGAAATAGATGGCTCTCGTCTAGGAGAGGCTCCATGTTTTGATAAGCTTCTGGGCTTGACCTTTACTCCTGATCTGAAATGGAACACGTACATCAAGTCTGTTGCCAAGGTCGCTGAGAAAATGGTGGGATCCTTCTACTGCTCCAATAGATATCTCACTGCTGATGCAATTCTCTATCTATATAAAAGCCAAGTACGCCCAAGGACGGAGAACTGCTGCCACATTTGAGCAGGAGCTGCTAAACCTATCCTGCCTTGACTGAGTACAAAATAGACTTTGTAACTTAGTGGGGAATGCCCTTTTCTCTTCCCTGCAACCTCTCCCCCGCAGAAGAGACGTTGCGAGCCTGTCTTTGTTTTATCATTACTTCCATGGCAAGTGCTCGTTTGAGCTCCAATCTCTAGTCCCCACTTGCCAATCTTTCTCAATAAACACCCGTCTAGCTGAAACCACTGTCAATAATTTTCCCCACTCTTTATCTGTGCCTAAATCATAACGAAGATTCCATGAACAAAGCTTCTTTCTCAGAAGTGGACGCCCGTGGAACTCTGTTCCGTCTGCCTGTTTCCAATTTGACTACAACTTGGATGTCTTCAAGTCCAACATAAACAAATTCCTGATAAACCGCACCCTTAAGTAAGACACTTTATCAAATCTCCATTACAAACGATTACTATGATATTATCCCATTGATTACTGTACACGCAATAATCCTTATCCCCGAGTGGCTTCCGGGCCTTGATAAGTGGTGACTACCATGTAACAAAAAAAAAAAAAAAAAAGCAGCGAATTGATGGAAACCACTAGAAGAACGAGTCAAACTAGTTGAAACACGCTGGAACCAAGTAAGCAGGGAATAGATCAGACAATTCTAAAATATTCTATAGTATTTATAGAAAAGTCTGAGACTAGCGACATCACGCCAGTGGGAAATAGGTTGCAGAGAAGAAGAAATGGACATTCTGAAGAACATATTTCTTCCCAAACTTCTCTCTCTAACAAAAAAAGAGAGAAAATAAGAGAAAATGAAAATAAAAAAAAGGTAAGAAAGCAAAGTGACTCGGTAACACGCAACAACAGTCTCCAAGGATTCTCCTACTTTTATGCAGTTGAGCAGCGAAATTTTGCACACGAGCAGCATGATTTTGTGTCACTTTGCGAGATCATTAATCATAAAAGTTGTGGGCGCCACCATCTTGATTCCTTCTTCCCACGAAAAATACACATGAAGAACAAAAATAGGAAAACACAGCTTGTAAATAGAATGAATAAATAGGACAAAAAATAATTCATGTTTTTTTCTGTTTCATACGTCAGTAGTCAGCACCTAGAGTCGTTCAATGCAGCAGTAAAAGTATTTAATGATCGATGACAAATATGATAAATGGAAATAAACACCCCACAAAAATATAGTTCATACATGTTTAAACTTTGAAACATTGTTATTTTTCATTTTTATTTCTTACTAGCCTCGGTGCCCGGCGTTGCCCGGGTGTTTGGAGATTTTTTAGCAACAAAAAAAATAAAAAAGAAAGAAAGTGATAGTAGGCAGGCAGGCTCGAACCTGTACCGTGAAGGAGGAAAAGAATGTGTAAAAAAACGTGACGTCTTTGCTGTTGTGTCTATTGCCAAACCGTAAGTGCCGAAGATTTAAAATTAAGGCTAGTCAATCGAAATAAGGGAATGACTTTTGAAAATATTGTCGAAAAAAAGCGACCCCTCCTTGTAGAAAAAGTGTCCAGTTGAGGGTGAAGAAATTAATATTTTTAACCAATTTTTTTATATTTGTCTTCCAAATGGTTGAGTTTCAAAACGATACCGATCACGTTAAAATGTCGAAATTTGCGGTGTCTAGCAAACTACTCAGCCAATTTTGGGTCTAAACATTTGAAATTTTACATAACGGGTATTCAGGTATGCGGCAAGCATTTTATCAGTTTTGGAGCGAAAAGTTGGCTGCTAAAAGGTCAAAGTTGAAAGAGTTGACATTTGCAAATTCTACCAAATTCCTCCATCAATTTTGGGTCTAAAGACTTGAAATTTTAGATGTAGATAACTTGGACATGGGTAAAACTTTTATTTTGATTTGAGACCAAAATAATAAATGTTAAGGGGTCAAAATTGGGGTTAAAGTTAAAAAAATTTGACTTCTGCGGTCCCTAGGAAACTACTCGGACAAATTTTGGTCGAAACGTTTGAAACCTTACATAAAGTGTATTCACAAATAGCGCAAGTTATGAACAATACATAGGGCTCGATCAAAGCCGGGCTGAACTGCTAGTATATATATAAAAGTGAAAATGTCTCTGTGTCTGTCTCTGTACAATTCCCTACCAAATAACTCTGTCAATTTTCAGTGTAGAGACTCGAGATTTAGAATAAGGCGATTGAGATTTGGAAAAATCTTCTTACTCAGTTTTCGGCCAGAAATTTGGCTGTCAAGAGGTCAAAGTTGAACGATTTGATCTTTGACAACCCTGCCAAACTCCTCCGCCAATTTCAGGTTTAAACATTTGAAATTTTAGATGTAGGTTCTTTGGGCATAGATCAAACTTTTTAATTTGATTGGAGTCCAAAATGATAAATATTAAGTCGTCAAAATTGGGGTCAAATTTAAAAAACAATTGACCCCTGCGGTCTCTACCAAATTACTCAGCCAATTTCTGGTTTAAACATTTGAAATTTTATATAAAGGGTATTCAGAGATAGAGCAAGCTTTTTAATTGGTTTGAGTCGAAAATTTGAGCTGCAAATGGGTCAAACTTCAAAAGATTTGACCTTTGCGATGTCTAGCAAACTATTCAGCCAATTTTGGGCCTAATCATTTTAGATTTATACATACCGGGTATTCAGACATGCGGCAAGCATTTTAATAAGTTTTGATGTGAAATTTGGCTGCCAAAAGATCAAAGTTGAAAGAGTTGACCGTTACAAATTCTACCAAATTCCTCCTCCAATTTTGGGTCTAAACACTTGAAATCTTTGATGTAGGTAACTTGAAAATGGGTAAAACTTTTTATTTTGATCTTAGACCAAATTAATAAATGTTAAGGAGTCAAAATTGGGGTCCAAGTTATTAAAAACTTTTACCTCTGCGGTTTCTCCGAAATTACTCAGACAATTTTTGGTCTAAACATTTGAAATCTTACATAAAGTGTATTCACACGTAGCGCAAGTTATGAACAGTACGAAAGCTGGTAACTAGGTGCTACTAGATTTGGAGTATTCTGCCGAATGATAAACACTTTTTGTAAATATCCACTTTACATCTCTGTTCTTATTATTTATCGTAAGCTCTATTATCGTCAGTGAATGTATTGAGCTTTTCCATTTGGTTGAGATTAAGATATAAATAACAATATTTATATTTGATTTTGGAATTTGCTTTTTCCTTGATTAGTAAATTTCCCCTCAAAGCTTTTCTGTGTGTGTGTGTGTGTGTGTGTATATATATATATATATATATATATATATATATATATATATATATATATATATATATATATATATATAACTAGCACCACCAAGAATTGAACCTAAACTTCTCTGTTTTAAAGTTCTCCGGTTTTTAATTGAGACATTATCATTGTCCTTGACCGACCTTCCTGTAAACCATGTAATTGGTTGGTTGGAAGGTTTTCCTTTGCACCTTTTCTGTTATCCGTAAGCATCAGAATCACATGCGTCACAATGTGTGTGTGTGTGTGTGTGTGTGTGTGTGTGTGTGTGTGTATATATATATATATATATATATATATATATATATATATATATATAACTAGCACCACCAAGAATTGAACCTAAACTTCTCTGTTTTAAAGTTCTCCGGTTTTTAATTGAGACATTATCATTGTCCTTGACCGACCTTCCTGTAAACCATGTAATTGGTTGGTTGGAAGGTTTTCCTTTGCACCTTTTCTGTTATCCGTAAGCATCAGAATCACATGCGTCACAATGTGTGTGTGTGTGTGTGTGTGTGTGTGTGTGTGTGTATGTAGTCTTGATGCTTTGATGAAACGCCCATACCGGAAGGAAGGGAATGTCAGTGAAAATAACAATGTAAGCGGAGACGAGGACAACGCAGTTTCTCTTTCCGTTTTTCTTTCGCGCAGAGGCGGGTGGTCACGGGGGTTTCTGCCTAATTGACGCTTCCCAGGAATCCCGTTGTTCAACCTGGTCATAAACAAGTTGAGCGAACTGTTAAATGATTCTCATTTAACCACTGTACGCTGGGGCGATGCGGATGCAATAAGGAAGAGTACTAAAAATAAATAAATAAAATAAAATAAAAAGAAGGAAAAAAAACAAACAATCATGATCATTCCACAGGTCCGCCATCGTCCACATTCCTTCACCGCACTGACCCTCCCCGTTGTAAATCCCACCGTACAATTTACACCCACCCTGCTCGCATCGTATTGCGCGTTTGGCACTGCATGGATAGCAGAAGTTTATATGTCATCAAAAGTCATTATCTAAAAGAAGCTGACATCCCCCTCCCGCTGTAAAATGCTTATAAAACCTGCCATGGTAACCCTTGCGTAGATGTTCGAATTGTTCAGATGCGATTGATCCGTCCTGTTAAACGTTGTCAGCGTCTTCGACCGAAAGGAACGGCTCAAACAATAGCTGTTCAAAAGTATTTATCAAACTGACTTAGCTGAACGTTTATCGAGGAATCCCTTAAACAAGTTTTAAAATTTTGTACCAGTCAAGAATACATCAGGTATGCTCCCTCTACCGTGCTAGAAAATAGTTCACGCTAGAGAGTAAGGCTACAATCCGCCCATCTATGGAGTATGGTTGCCACATCAAAAACACACACGCATATAATATTTTTCAAATAAATATTAACAATTATTTTTGTGCCTACAGGCATTAGTGTTTAATACTTATGCAATCGTCAGTGTAGGGAATCATAATTACTGCTAGTCGGGAAATTCGAACCTAGTAACAAAGCCACCATTGCCTTGCGTAGGCTAGCATCTTTCCTCCAGGCTACTGAAAATTAATACAATGATTAAAAGATATATGTCATTATTAATGCTATGTCGGCGGGCATTCAAAGTAAACCGTCATGGAGAGAATTCAACAACAGGAAGTCCAAATATTATATTCGCGCTGAAGTTGACCGCTTATATATATATATATATATATATATATATATATATATATATATATATATATATATATATATATATATATATATATATATATATATATAATTAACAGTTCAGCCCGGATTTGCTCGGGCCCTATCTAATGTTCATAACTTTATTTGCATATATATATATATATATATATATATATATATATATATATATATATATATGTATATATATATATATATGTATATATATATATATATATATATATATATATATATATATATAATTATTCAGATCATTTGTAATAATTTTTTAGCTATTTAAATAATTTTTGAAATAGATTATTTAACGCGTTTTGGACGTTGTGTAAAGCGTCCTCTTCCGAAAGTTTATAAAATATTCAAAATGTAAAATATTTAAAAGATATAATAGCACTTTTGCTGAATATTTTGATGATATGTTTCCAAGAGGTGGGAAGAGTTGTAAATGTTTCTAAAAGGTTTCATGGGTATGTTCTCCCCTTCTCTTGTTTATTGGGGTGTCAGTCCATGGTTATTGAGTATTATTGTTTTTTTTCCCCCTTTTTTCTGTATTTTTTTCTTACTTGTGTAGAGATGTGGAGCACATTCGTGTTTGGTCATGTAAGTGGGTCTTTGTGTGTGTGTTTGCATGTGGAGGATGGTGTGTGAGTTCTTGTATGCGTGTGTTTCCTTATATTGGTTTGTGGATGTGCGTTCTGTCTTATAGTTTGAGTAAACGTTGTCTAGAATTCGTTATTCGGTAGGGATGCAGTCACATATATTATATATCTGTCTTGTGTTATCGGTAGAGAACTTTCTAAGTGCTTGATGAAGTAAATCTTCGTTATTTTATGTAAATACTAGACAGATGCGTACGCCAGAGGTACGCACGTTGTGTCTGGCTGATCATCCGCAACGAGCAGTCAGTCATCATCCTCTGTTAGCACGTTTGTACTAGAAAAAATGTTAAATTTGAACAACTTCAAAATTTTTAGCATGTTTGTTCTGAAGAAATTGTCCAAATTTTAGCATTTATGTACTGGAAATAACAGTTAAAATTTTAGCATGTTTGTATTAAAAAAATATTGTTCAAATTTTAACATGGTTGTACTGGAAAAATTGTTAAAATTTTAACATATTTGTATTAAAAAAATACTGTTAGAATTTTAGCATGGATTTACTGGAAAAATTGTTCAAATTTTAACATGTTTGCATTTAAAAAATATTGTTAAACTTTTAACATGGTTGTACTGGAAAAATCGTTCAATTTTTAACATGTTTGTATTGGAAAAATACTGTTCAAATTTTAGCATGGTTTTACTGGAAAAATTGTTCAAATTTTAACATGTTTGCATTAAAAAATATTGTTCAAATTTTAACATGGTTTTACTGGAAAAATTGTTCAAATTTTAACATGTTTGTATTAAAAAAATACTGTTCAAATGTTAGCATGGTTTTACTGGAAAAATTGTTCAAATTTTAACATGTTTGTATTAAAAAAATACTGTTCAAATGTTAGCATGGTTTTACTGGAAATATTGTTCAAATTTTAACATGTTTGTATTAAAAAAATACTGTTCAAATTTTAGCATGGTTTTACTGGAAGAATCGTTCAATTTTTAACATGTTTGCATTAAAAAATATTGTTCAAATTTTAACATGGTTTTACTGGAAAAATTGTTCAAATTTTAACATGTTTGCATTAAAAAATATTGTTCAAATTTTAACATGGTTTTACTGGAAAAATTGTTCAAATTTTAACATGTTTGCATTAAAAAATATTGTTCAAATTTTAACATGGTTTTACTGGAAAAATTGTTCAAATTTTAACATGTTTGCATTAAAAAATATTGTTCAAATTTTAACATGGTTTTACTGGAAAAATTGTTCAAATTTTAACATGTTTGCATTAAAAAATATTGTTCAAATTTTAACATGGTTGTACTGGAAAAATTGTTCAATTTTTAACATGTTTGTATTAAAAAATACTGTTCAAATTTTAGCATAGTTTTACTGGAAAAATTGTTCAAATTTTAACATGTTTGTATTAAAAAAATACTTTTCAAATGTTAGCATGGTTTTACTGGAAAAATCGTTAAATTTTTAACATGTTTGTATTGGAAAAATACTGTTAGAATTTTAGCATGGATTTACTGGAAAAATTGTTCAAATTTTAACATGTTTGCATTAAAAAAATATTGTTCAAATTTCAACATTGTTGTACTGGAAAAATCGTTCAATTTTTAACATGTTTGTATTGGAAAAATACTGTTCAAATTTTAGCATGGTTTTACTGGAAAAATTGTTCAAATTTTAACATGTTCAACATGCTAAAACTTGAGCAGAAAAAAATTCGTTCAAATTTTAACATTTTTGTATTAGAACATTTTTTTCCAACTTTTAACATGTTTTTATTAGAAAAATGTTTAAATTTTAGCATGTTTGTACTGGAAAATAGTGTTTTAATTTTAACATAGACGTTCCGATTTGAACGATTTTCTTTTTTTTTTAAACTCTCTTCCAAATATATAGGCATGCAAACTTCATTATGATATGTGAGAATTTCTCTCACAAGTTTTTTGTCCTGGCAGAATGAAAGAAAACCAATCAGAATTAGCACAGGCTCACCTTTTAAACTTCAGCGTAAATTTTATTAATGCAAAAATATCCAAGTTGCAAAAGATGTGTCATCTTCAGCTATATGCCGTAAAGGGCTGGTAACACCCTAAAAGGGTAATAGTTCATCTTCAAGAAAAGCTGGGTACATAACTCCGCTGACGAAGAACGTTGCAACAGGTTGAAGAGTTGAGTGAGATCTTCCAAGATGGATACTGCAAGTCCTGTAGCCTCGAGGAGTCCACTGTAGATAAATGTCCAAATGGCGGACAAACGACAGGTCAAACTGTAGACCTTAATTTCGTCTTTGACAGCCATTGTATTGTAATGATGAAAGTCAATTGATTTACAGATCACAACAGTGTGCGATAATATATCTATCTATATCTGTGCCTAAATCAAAACGCGGATTCCATGAACAAAGCTTCTTTCTTAGAACTGCACGCCTGTGGAACTCTGTTCCGTCTGCCTGCTTCCCACCGGACTACAACTTGGATGTCTTCAAGTCCAATGTTAACAAATTCCTAATGAACCGACCCCTTAAGTAAACACTTCATCAAATCTCCACACTAACGTAATGTACTTGCAATAACCCTTATCCCTGAGTGGCTTCCGGGCCTTGATAAGTGGTGATCACTGTGTAAAAAAAAAAATAAAAAAAAATAATAATAATTCGCCCAACATAAGAGCATTGGTGTTTGCAGATGATAATAAAATTTCGCCCCACATTAGGGCATTAAAACGTCTCAATGAGGAAGTGATTAGAGGCTACAAGCCTCGAGTGAGAATTCGAAAATCCATTTCAACCTGTCTTTGTCGAATTTGGTGATCTGAAAGGATAAATTTGGCGGTAAGAGTGGCCTCAGCAATCTGAATGGTTCAAACAAAATCGTGGGCGAACAAACCGACCAATGAGGAGTCTGCTTATTTCTGCAGAATTTCTCACAGATGAGCTGTATAACATGACTTTTTTATATATAAAATATATTATCTTCTAGTTTTCTTTAGATGATTATTCCTCCTGCCTGCCATATATAACTTGAACAGAAACGAGGGGGGGGGGGACAAGAATCTAACGTTAAATTTGACTCACAGCTTAGCTCGGGCATTATTCATACATATTTTCGACCCGAGACGATTGTCAAAGTCTAAAACCAGGCGCCTAAAATAAATGATCTTAAAAATCAAAAATATTATTTTAAAATTCAGTTAAGTCTGGTCGACGACATTAACGTCTGCAAAAAAAGAAAAAAAAAAAAAGAAAAAAAAAAAGAAAAAAAAAGAAGTGATAGATTTTATTAATAAGTGAAATAGACATTTTAAAATAGGCGTGTTTTAATGGAGTTTTGTCGGTAACATACGTATATCTACATACGTATATATGCAGCAGCATTAAAAAAATGTACTTATGGCAAGTAAGCTACGCTGAAACGTTTCTTTCATTCTCGAGGGGGATTATCAGATTAATTGCATTGATTGACATTTTATGATTGGTTTTATAGCCAAGCAGTGCATTCTCCCTTCCAACTAATGAGAGTTTTTAATTTTATTACCCATTCGCTATCTATTCATTTTATTCAACCAATGAATTTTGCTTTCTTTGTTAGTATGTTGGCACATCTCATTTCTGATTGGGTGAAATAAAACTAATTCATTTCTATGTAAAAGTCGATGTTTACATGTCGGCGTTCAAAATAAAATCCTCCACTCCATAAAGACCAATGCATATTTATTTGTCCCAGGTCCAAGAATAAATTAAAAGAAAGGAAGAACTTTTCGTTTCTACCTACCGAACGAAATCATTTTGGTGATGGGGATAAGTGAAGTGCCAATAGCAAGTTAGATAACTGCTATCTGGAATTGCAGCGGCCGATGTTTATACATCGACGTCCAAAATCAAAATACATAAATTCGTTTGTACGCACATCGTCTGCACATACACTATCGTGAATAAAAACAAATAATTATATTTTGAACCAATCAGCGCATTTATTTTAATTTATTCAAAATGGCATTTCTGGGAACCACCTAAATCTTTTAAAAAGACAGATTTCCCTTCAAGAAACCAGTGGAGCTCAATTGATCCGAGATTACAGATCAGTGTCACTGGGTGTTCATCTCTGAAACATCTCTCTCCACTCATACAAACACAAACATTAGCGAACACACAAGCACACAAAACTCATTGACTCATTATCGTCTGCCAATCTTTATATATTTTATTCATTGAAATATTTCCAATCTTTCTCACTGAACTCTCTTCTTAATACTGTAACGTAGTCGCGACATGTCAACACTTGGGACTCACACGTTGTACGCAGACAGTCACAAGGAAACAAAGACAAAGACAGAATTGGACTCACATTTTTTTCAGTTGAAACAATAGACATTTATTTATAGGCACTTTCAGAATAACGCACTGTCTCTTGTTCAAAAATTTTTACTCTGCCGTGTCGAACATATAGTATTCTGTCTTTGTCTGTCCCTGTTTATGACCCGTCTTTCCCTGTCGCTCTCGGACTACATGTGTAACACGTCTATTTCTGTCCTCTCAGGCCATGTTTTCTTTTTAATCTTTTTCTTTTCTTTTTTTCTCGCTGTAACGTCACCTTGCACACGGCTCGGTCATTTGCATACGTTGGCTGTTGCTGCTACTGATGTCATACACACATTCGCACTCTTACTTATAATACCACATTGAATGAACATTGGCTTATACAAACAACTTTCAATGAATTTATTTAAATGAGCAGAGAAGTTTTGGTTACGATTTCCTGATCCCTGTAACGCACGGCCCTTAATCAATTCAGACTTTTCCGATCTCTCAACTTATGAATTCCCTCCCCCCTTGTTTTTACAAGAATTCTAAAAATATTCACGGACAATTTTTTTGCTGTTGATGTAAAACTTCCATTTTAACCATATTTAAAATATTTGTGAATATATATCTGCTGAACTCATTATATTGTTTGGTTTATCGTATAACATGCCATTCGTTTTTATCACATCTATTATATCAATCTCACCTGTCTGTTTAAATGTATGTATGTATGTATGTATGTATGTATATATGTCAGGTCATGTCATATGCTACTGGTACCATGTAACCCAGTACTACTTGCCTCATGTTCGGGTCACCGGCGACAAAACTGGTTCCCCCACCAGACTTGTTTGGTGAGGAGGGCGGCTATTCTCCCTGAAGGATTAAAAACAAGACCTTCCAAATGACGAATGAACCTTTTTTCAGGGTAAACGGCCAACTAGCACCGTGCATATTTGTATATATATATATATATATATATATATATATATATATATATATATATATATATATATATAATGTGTGTGTTTGTTTGTGTGTGTGTGTGTGTGTGTTGGGGTAGAGAGGGCTCCCGTAAACCGTGGTGAAGGCAACCTTTCTAGGAGAAGCAAATCTCTGGTTTAAAGAACCATAAAGCGGGAGACCAGTACCCGCATTAAGCTGGTCTGGAGTTTAACTTGTTGCTGACTATCTTGCTCTTGCTTGTTGCTGGATCTCAACATTTTGAACCGAGAAAGAGACTTAGCTGTCGTACAAAGCTAAAACTCTGTAACATCATCTTTGTATAGATACTCCCTCAGGCATTTGGGTTCATGGACCTTAAGTGTTTGAGTGAGTGGCACTCGTCTGACAAGACGTTGCAATCATCACATCATGTATGTATGTATGTATGTATGTATGTATGTATGTATTATGTTTGCCTAAAACTTTCGACATGGGCGACGTATTTTCACAGGATTGGTATCGTTTTGAATGCCGACCCTTCGGGTGACAAATATCGAAAAATTGGCTAAAACCATTAATTCCTCTACCCTCAACTGGGCAGTTTTCTATAAAGAGGGGTCGATTTTTTAATTTTTTTTTGTGTTGCCATTTTTGCAAGTCATCGTATCGGTTGGAATGACTTTACTAATTTCAACGTTCCAAACCTCTGGTCGCATCATGGAGTAGGGTAAGACGTCAGGTTTTCTTTTATTTTCTTGACGTCACGGGTTCGAGGTTGCCTGCCTACTACCACTTTTTTTTTTTTTTTTTGCTTAACACACACCTCCAAACACCCCGGAAACCCCGGGCACCCAGGCTAGTTTAATTATAAAACCTGCAAACCTTTTTCACTGAAAATATTTCTCTGAATCTGACTCATCCTGAAAATACTTCTCTCATTACAAAACACTTAGTAAGTGTAAGTAAATTCCCCAAACGTATACCATATTATTTTGTGTTAGCTAGACATTTTAAATTTATTTTGCCCTTTAATATGTGAGACTAGCAGGAAGACCCGATTTTGCTCGGGATTCAGTGAGGATCACTACTATGTACTATTTAATTGTATTCATACTAGCAAAGTCTCAAGCTTAACCTTCGACCTTGACCTTGAAAAATAGTTGCACCATCCCTAGGTCAGAGATCATCATGATGTCAGGTTTGATCGGTTCAGTTGTGTGGGCTGTAGGAAAGTATATATACATAGGCTTTAACCTTTGACCTTTACCTTGGAAAATAGTGTGCACCATCCCTAGGTGGGGGACCATGATCATTCCAGGTTTGGTCATGATCAGTCCAGTGGTGTGGGCTGTAGGAGAGTTGTACACACATTCACGTGCACACACGCACACACACACACACACACACACACACACACACACACACACACACACACACACACACACACACACACACACACACACACACACGAACGTTACTACTTTATATACAGAAATGACCGTTTTGTTTATAATGCCCATCCTGACATTTAGGCGGAATAAAAAACGGACTCTTAATCTAACGAACGATTTTTCCCCTCTCTATTATCTCTTTCTAACAGAAGAGACGCTGCTAATCTTTCTCTACGTTATATTTATTTTCATGTCAGGTGCACGACTAAGCTTCAATCTAGGATCCTCCCACCCTGCAAACATTCACAACATCTAGCTACAACCAATGTTAATAGTTCCTCTCTCTCTGTCATATATATATATATATATATATATATATATATATATATATATATATATATATATACATAAGAACAAAGAATTAATAGAACATGTTAAAAACACTTTAAGAAGAGTTAAAAACATATTTAATTTTCAAAAAGGAAGCACAAATTAAGTGAATTGTCCATAATCCGCGGAGTTTCGAAAGAAACACTTTCCTTATCATCAGAGGGTGGGAATTAGCAAAATGCAGAATCGGATTTTGCTTGCAAAGTATTTAATAAAATTATATATATATACACATATATATACATATATACATATATATATATATATATATATATATATATATATATATATATATTTTTTTTTACAATAATAAAATACCAGCAGATCCTAGTGTTTCATCCTTTCGGGAATCTTCAGTGCAGGGTGTCACGATTAACATCAGTCGATAGATTTGAAATCGGCAACACGAGCCATCTCTGGCTCGATTAGCAAAGACTGTATCCATTCGGCTACCATTAACTCCGTGAATATGTGTGTGTGTGTGTGTTTATGGAAAAATATGCTTATTCAATTATATTTCACCTTTTATTTATACCAGTCCATTAATTTATGAAGCTCGATGTAGATACGGAACATACACAAATAAATGACAACAATCTATATTCCAAATCCAAAGATATTGTCTATCTTACCATTTATTTCTTTCAGCATGTTAAAATGTTCAATATTTGACAGCGCCTGTTCCGTAGTACAAAACCATTCATATATTTATCATGTCAAGTTTTGAATCTTTAACGCCCTGACTCATCATAAGAATAAGAACTCATTAACTTTAAAAGAAAATAAAAAAGAATATGGGCACGACTGCGTAAATCCGAAACAACCGGAAGAATAGTTGCAGTTGTGTGTTGTGATATTTACGCCATCTTTGATTTTAATGTAAAGTCATTTTTCGAATTTATGTTATCATACCAGTGCTCTCTTTAGTTTCTTTTAATCATTTTTTTTTGTCATTTATACGTTTCTATCTATGCTCCTATAATGTTTTTTGTGTATTGATATTCATATTAAAAACCCTTTTTCTATTTATTTAAAAAGAAAATACGTTTTTATGGGTCGTGGAATTACATTCATCTACAAAAGATCTAGTAAGTTTGCATATTATTATAAACATTATTTTTATTTAATTCCCTATTAGTTTTTTTTTCGGTTTTCTTATGAGTTGATCATCATTAGTTAAATATTACGTGTAATTATATTCATGCAGATATTCTACATGATTTATTCTTGCATAATGTTTGCGTAAAAAGGTTACAGTAAACACAAACCTTTCTACATGGTCCTGGATATGACCTTAAACTATATCCAGTGGTGAGGCCCCAGCTTGTGGGCTTTGGGGAGTGTGGAGCCACCCTTTAATTACCATTGCTCCCAGGTCCACTCTGACCCGGAGTGGTAGTATCTGTTAGGGTCCCAGCTATGGGTTAAATAGAAACCGACGTGAAAACAAATATATTCTATTAAAAAAATTTTTTCTTCAAAATCTATGGATTCGGCATTAAATAACCCGAAAAGGGTTGATATGCCATAAAACAAAAACAACCAACCAACTAACCTTTCTACATATATTTATGTGTGTATATAGATATTTGTTAAAGAAATGTTGCCTACCAAACTCCTCTGTCAGTTTTTTTTATCTACAGACATGAAACTTAATACATAGGGTATTCGAACCCATGTGAAGCTTTATATTTAATTTTTAACCGGGGAAAATCGGTGCAGAAGTGTGAAAATTAAAAACAGCATGTTTTCATAGCTGAGGCATTAATGTCAAATGAAAAAAGTAAATCGTAAGCTAAACATTTTGGTTTCGATTCTCGGTGAAAATGAAACTTCCACAAGCAAAGAATTGTCTCATTGTAGTGCTACTCAAATGTCCAGCAGCTCTTGCTACTTCTTCTAGTAGAAAAATTGAACAAGAGTCTTGGCTGTTGGTTAGATAAACATGCAACTGGGATTTATCATTCAGTTCTGCAAAATGCAGTCATCATTTTTTTTCTTTGGTCCCCCAACAAAAGGAGGGTGGGCCTGTAAACTCACCTTTGTCCGTTCGTTCTTTCGTCTGTCCGCACTTTTCTCAATAACTATACCCTGGATTTTTAAAATAATTTTGCACAAACATTAAACATGATATGAGTAAAAAAAAGTAGCAGAACATATTTTCCGGGAAAACTCTGATTGTCTCCCTAGGGGTGCCTTTCGGGTTAAAATGACTAAAATTGACACTTTTGTGCTTATTAAAAAAAATTTGATGCCTTAGAGTTTTATAAAACTTTCTGAAAAGTTGTAACTAACTGATTTCTATATAATTTTGTTTGTCTATACTTTATGATAACTATTAGGTGTGCCTCAGGGGCTCTTTTAGGGCTAATAAAATCATTCCATTTTGGGGACTATTTTACCATATTTGTCCAAAATTTTCTGTGTATTTAGCAGTTTTGCATGGTGCTGAACTCAAATTTAAATATGTTAAGGCCTTGGGGACTTTTAAGGCTAAATGGGGGCGGGGATGATGGACTTAGTCATTTCTTTTTTTGCATAGTGCAGAACTCAAATTTACATATGTTAAGAACTAAAACTGCACCGATTGTTCATTTTCACCAGGATTTGACGTCCCCTGGAGACTTTTGGGGCTAAATGGAAAGAGGGAGGATGCTGAACTTAGTCATTTTTTTATGCCTCGTTCACTGTGCACTCACAGAGGATCATGTACACTTCACTTGTTTTCATAGAAATCGCCCAAGACAAGACATGAAGCCACTTGATGTAAGGAACTAAAAAAAGGAGCAAAAACTAACCAACAATAAGTATTAGATGGATAGTTTCTGACCCAGAAAGCAGCAATTCTTTCTCCTTTGTCAGAAACATTGCTCATGGAATGTGAGAAGTAAAGGACAATATAAGGGGAGCGAGTGTTATGAGATTGCCGAAGGTAAATTGAAGTTTCTTATCTTCTTATGAGATTTCCATATACTGCTCTTTCACTATAGAGTTCCACAAGATAGACCGGAAGAAAGTTGGAGGTTACATCGACTGAAACGTTGTATGAATAACAATCCAGATGAGAACAGTTGTCCGAAGAATCCAAATAATACCTGAGGTGTGCCTCAGGGGCTCTTTTAGGGCTAATAAAATCATTCCATTTTAAAACAAAAACAACCAACCAACCAACCTTTCTACATATATTTATGTGTGTATATAGATATCTAAAAATTTCAGAAACACATTTTTTGATTTGGAGGATTGAAAATTTTTTTAGCCTTGTATATATATATATATATATATATATATATATATATATATATATATATATATATATATATATATACTAGCCTGGGTGCCCGGTGTGGCCCGGGTGTTCGGAGGTGTGTAAAAAGAAAAAAAAAGTGGTAGTAGGCAGGCTTGAACTCGTATCGCGCAGGAGGAAATGAATGTGAACCCCCCCCCCAAAAAAAAAACGTGACGTCTTTACCGTTGCGTCCATCACCAAACCGGAAGTGGAGAAGATTTAAATTAAGATTAGTCAATCGAAAAGAGGGGATGACTTTCAAAATATCGGCGAAAAAAGCGACCCCTCCTTGTAGAAAAGTGCACAGTTGAGCGTGAAGGAATTAATATTTTTAGCCAATTTTTTTATATTTGTCGTCCAGAGAATCGCTCTTCAAAACCGTACCGATGTGGTGAAAATCTATCGCCTCTCTCGAAAGTTTTAGGCAGGCAGATACACATACATACATACATACATACATACATACATACATACATACATACATACATAATATATTTAAACAGACGGGTGAGATTTATATTATAGATTTTTTTTTGATTCGTAGGATTATAATTTTTTTTAAACTGTAGGATTTAATTTTGGATTATATTTTTGCTGGATTAGTTGGACTTAAAAATGGATTTTCTTTTCTTTTTTCTTATAATAAACTGTGAAAATAAAAAAAAGAAAAAGATCTGTATTTTAGACTTCTGGAAAATGTTGAATGGAAAAAAACATGTACAAATATTACAAGGTGGAAGTGAGAGTGGGTTACGTTATCTCTTATGTCAACTCTTCTAGATTCACCCCTGTTAGTGTATTTTTCTTCTTTTTTCATATTGGGCAGGGGGGGGGGTCACCATTTATCAAGATGTACTGCATACGCACTAGAGCTAGAACAATAGAAAATGTTTATCATTGTTTTGAATCTGTATCCGACACAGTTAGACATGTAACATAGCGCGGACCTGCTTATGCAAATGCATGCAAAACGACGTCACAGGTAGGGAGAAATAAAGACTTTAAAAAGAATGCTATGTAGTCGGGGGGCGGGGGGAGTCATATCGGAGACACATAATACCGAAGATGATAATGACATTTATATATTGTTTATATCACGACGACGACTGTGACGATTACTGGGGATTTCATATTAATTTCTTTTTAATTCATTATTTGTTTGAGTTCCTCATCTAATATTTCACCACATCTATATATATAAAAGCCAAACGTCTGTGTGTATGTATGTATGTTTGTTTGTAATGCTAAAACTTTTGAAAGACGGAACCAAACTTGACAAATTTGGTATCATATCGAAGCCCCATCACCCGGATGACAAATATCGAAATTTCACGTCAAACGGACCACTAGAAGTTGGTCAACTGATCAGTTATCTTCGATGGGGGCCCCAAAAAAACCTGTCATCATCTTCTATATATATAAAAGCCAAACGTCTGTGTGTATGTATGTATGTTTGTTTGTAACGCTAAAACTTTTGAAAGACGGAACCAAACTTGACAAATTTGGTATCATATCGAAGCCCCATCACCCGGATGACAAATATCGAAATTTCACGTCAAACGGACCACTAGAAGTTGGTCAACTGATCATTTATCTTCGAGGGGGGCCCCCAAAAAACCTGTCATTATCTATATATATAAAAGACAAATGTTTGTTTGTAACGCTAAAACTTGAGATGAAAGATTCCTCTCCACTAAGAATAAAACATATGTTCAATATCTGCTTTTGTTTTTTCATTGTTTATACGGTCCCGAGCAACGCCGGGTAGCCCTGCTAGTCTATATATATAAATCTCAAACGTCTGTGTGTATGTATGTTTGTTTGTAACGCTAAAACTTTTGACAGACACAACCAGAGTTGACAAATTTGGTATCATATTGAAGCCCCATATCCCGGATGACAAATATCGAAATTTCACGTCAAACGGACCAGTAGAAAGGGGTGAACTTATCGTTTTTCTCCCAGGGGGGGCCCCAAAAAAACCTGTCATCTTAACGTTATTCATTACGTGTCACGTGACGTGACGTCAGCTCAGTAAAATGTCGGCTGCGGCTGAGGTACGTTAAAACTGCCTTCGGAGGAGAAATTGATACTATAACACAGTTAGATATTAGTTTTCGACTCGAACCGTTATTACCAACGGAATTATCGCACTCCAAAAATCAAAATCCCAAAATTACACGAAAATTGACGTAGGGAAAATGTTTTTATTTTTGCTTGAAGTTTTTTGCCGGCGAAGATGACTTTGCTCTTTGTAAAACATGTAAACAAAGATTTAGCCAAAAGATTTAGCCATTTTGTTTATACATTCTAACTCTGTTAACTTGAAGGGGGAGGGGTGGGTATCAGTATCAGGCCGCTTATGTAAACGAAAATTAGGTCGCGTGCACATTTTCCAAAGAACACATTCTCTCTCTCTCGCCGTCTTTCTCTCTCTCTCTCTCTCTCTCTCTCTCTCGCCGTCTTTCTCTCTCTCTCTCTCGCCGTCTTTCTCTCTCTCTCTCTCACTCTCTTCTATCTCTACACCTTTCCTAACTCTCTCTATCACCATATTTCTCTCTCTCTCACTCTCTTCTCTCTTCTCTCTCTCTCTCTCTAGACCTCTTTCTCTTCTCTTTCTTTCTCTCACCCTCTTTATCTACTCTCTCTCTCTCACCCTCTTTCCCTTCTATCTATATTAGCACTTATCAAGGCCAATAGGCAACTCGAGATTTAGAGTTCAAACGTGCACAGTAGTGAAATTTGGGAAAGAGGATGGAACAACTTTCTCTTCTGCCTCTCTCACACTATTTATATTCTCTCTCTCTCTCGCTCTCTCTCTCTCTCACTCTGTTTCTCTTCTCTCTATATTAGCACTTATCAAGGCCAATAGGCAAATCGAGGATAGATTCGACGATGAGAGTTCAAACGTGCACAGTATTACAATTTGGAAAAGAGGATGGAACAACTTTCTCTTCTGCCTCTCTCTAACACTCTTTATCTTCTCTCTCTCTCACCCTGTTTCTCTTCTCTCTATATTAGCACTTATCAAGGCAAATAGGCAACTCGAGGATCAATTCGACTCACCATATTTCTCTCTCTCTCACTCTCTTCTCTCTCTCTCTCTCTCTAGACCTCTTTCTCTTCTCTTTCTCTCTCTCACCCTCTTTATCTACTCTCTCTCTCTCTCACCTTCTTTCCCTTCTATCTATATTAGCACTTATCAAGGCCAATAGGCAACTCGAGATTTAGAGTTCAAACGTGCACAGTAGTGAAATTTGGGAAAGAGGATGGAACAACTTTCTCTTCTGCCTCTCTCTCACACTATTTATCTTCTCTCTCTCTCTCTCGCTCTCTCTCTCTCACTCTGTTTCTCTTCTCTCTATATTAGCACTTATCAAGGCCAATAGGCAAATCGAGGATAGACTCGACGATGAGAGTTCAAACGTGCACAGTATTACAATTTGGAAAAGAGGATGGAACAACTTTCTCTTCTGCCTCTCTCTAACACTCTTTATCTTCTCTCTCTCTCTCACCCTGTTTCTCTTCTCTCTATATTAGCACTTATCAAGGCAAATAGGCAACTCGAGGATCAACTCGACTCACCATATTTCTCTCTCTCTCACTCTCTTCTCTCTCTCTCTCTCTCTCTAGACTTCTTTCTCTTCTCTTTCTCTCTCTCACCCTCTTTATCTACTCTCTCTCACCCTCTTTCCCTTCTATCTATATTAGCACTTATCAAGGCCAATAGGCAACTCGAGATTGAGAGTTCAAACGTGCACAGTAGTGAAATTTGGGAAAGAGGATGGAACAACTTTCTCTTCTGCCTCTCTCTCACACTATTTATCTTCTCTCTCTCTCTCGCTCTCTCTCTCACCCTGTTTCTCTTCTCTCTATATTAGCACTTATCAAGGCCAATAGGCAAATCGAGGATAGACTCGACGATGAGAGTTCAAACGTGCACAGTATTACAATTTGGAAAAGAGGATGGAACAACTTTCTCTTCTGCCTCTCTCTAACACTCTTTATCTTCTCTCTCTCTCTCACCCTGTTTCTCTTCTCTCTATATTATCACTTATCAAGGCAAATAGGCAACTCGAGGATCAACTCGACTCACCATATTTCTCTCTCTCTCTCTCACTCTCTTCTCTCTCTCTCTCTCTCTAGACCTCTTTCTCTTCTCTTTCTCTCTCTCACCCTCTTTATCTACTCTCTCTCTCACCCTCTTTCCCTTCTATCTATATTAGCACTTATCAAGGCCAAAAGGCAACGAGGATGAGCGTTCAAACGTGCACAGTAGTGAAATTTGGGAAAGTGGATGGAACAACTTTCTCTTCTGCCTCTCTCTCACGAAAGAGGATGGAACAACTTTCTCTTCTGCCTCTCTCTCACACTCTTTATCTTCTCTCTCTCTCTACCCCTGTTTCTCTTCTCTCTATAATAGCACTTATCAAGGCCAATAGGCAACTCGAGGATCAACTCGACGATGAGAGTTCAAACGTGCACAGTATTCAAATTTGGGAAAGAGGATTGAACAACTTTCTCTACTGCCTCTCTCTCACACTCTTTATCTTCTCTCTCTCACACCCTGTTTCTCTTCTCTCTATATTAGCACTTATCAAGGCCAATAGGCAAATCGAGGATCAACTCGACCATGAGAGTTCAAACGTGCACAGTATTCAAATTTGGGAAAGAGGATGGAACAACTTTCTCTTCGGCCTCTCTCTCACACTCTTTATCTTCTCTCTCTCTCACCCTGTTTCTCTTCTCTCTATATTAGCACTTTTCAAGGCCAATAGGCAACTCGAGGATCAACTCGGCGATGAGAGTTCAAACGTGCACAGTATTCAAATTTGGGAAAGAGGATTGAACAACTTTCTCTTCTGCCTCTCTCTCACACTCTTTATCTTCTCTCTCTCACTCTGTTTCTCTTCTCTCTATATTAGCACTTATCAAGGCCAATAGGCAACTCGAGGATCAACTCGACGATGAGAGTTCAAACGTGCACAGTATTCAAATTTGGGAAAGAGGATGGAACAACTTTCTCTTCTGCCTCTCTCTCACACTCTTTATCTTCTCTCTCTCTCTACCCCTGTTTCTCTTCTCTCTATATTAGCACTTATCAAGGCCAATAGGCAACTCGAGGATCAACTCGACGATGACAGTTCAAACGTGAACAGTAATCAAATTTGGGAAACAGGATGGAACAACTTTCTCTTCTGCCTCTCTCTCACACTCTTTATCTTTTCTCTCTCTCTCTCACCCTGAAAGATTCCTCTCCCCTAAGAATAAAACATATGTTCAATATCTGCTTTTGTTTTTATATTGTTGTTACGGTCCCGGGCAACGCCGGGTAGCCCTGCTAGTCTATATATATAAAAGCCAAACGTCTGTGTGTATGTATGTATGTTTGTTTGTAACGCTAAAACTTTTGAAAGACGGAACCAAACTTGACAAATTTGGTATCATATCGAAGCCCCATCACCCGGATGACAAATATCGAAATTTCACGTCAAACGGACCACTAGAAGTTGGTCAACTGATCAGTTATCTTCGAGGGGGGCCCCCAAAAAACCTGTCATTATCTATATATATAAAAGACAAATGTTTGTTTGTAATGCTAAAACTTAAGATGAAAGATTCCTCTCCCCTAAGAATAAAACATATGTTCAATATCTGCTTTTGTTTTTTTCATTGTTTATACGGTCCCGAGCAACGCCGGGTAGCCCTGCTAGTAATATATAAAAGACAAATGTTTGTTTGTAACGCTTAAACTTGAGATGAAAGATTCCTCTCCCCTAAGAATAAAACATATGTTCAATATCTGCTTTTGTTTTTTCATTGTTTATACGGTCCCGAGCAACGCCGGGTAGCCCTGCTAGTCTATATATATAAAAGCCAAACGTCTGTGTGTATGTATGTATGTTTGTTTGTAACGCTAAAACTTTTGAAAGACGGAACCAAACTTGACAAATTTGGAATCATATCGAAGCCCCATCACCCGGATGACAAATATCGAAATTTCACGTCAAACGGACCACTAGAAGTTGGTCAACTGATCAGTTATCTTCGAGGGGGGCCCCCAAAAAACCTGTCATTATCTATATATATAAAAGACAAATGTTTGTTTGTAACGCTAAAACTTGAAATGAAAGATTCCTCTCCCCTAAGAATAAAACATATGTTCAATATCTGCTTTTGTTTTTTCATTGTTTATACGGTCCCGAGCAACGTTTGAGTATAAAACCTAAAAACAGTTTTCACTAAAAATAGTTCACTAAAAATGTTTCACTAAAAATGTTTCACTAAAAATAGGTTCACTAAAAATGTTTCACTAAAAATCGGTTCTTTCCAAAAATACTTTCCCTAAATTGGAACCCCTAAAGATGGAAACTCCAGAAAAGGAGTAGGAACCTTTTCTATATCTCGATGTGGTAGCTAACGAAAAGAGAGACTTCGGTTGTCCTTGACTATGGGCGATCACTTTACTTCATTTAGGTTGAAGATTGCTTGAATTAAACAAGGTGGCCAAAGTCAAGGACCATGGTCCATTTTTTTTGTTGTTGTATTATTTGGGTTATTCGGACTACTGTCTTCATCTTGTGTGTTATTCTCACAACGTTTCGGTCAATGTAACCTCTAATCTTCTTCAGAACTGGAGTAGTATGTTCTCATTACGTCAGCCGTGACCAAGAAGAAGTCTTAAATAATTTTCAGTTGTATTATTACTATAACTCAAACTAACGATTGGACCATCAACTTCTAAAATAGAGTGTTCCTATTTACTTGCCTTCTCACGAAGATGTTATATAGTCGGAGGGGGTTAATATCAGAGACACATAATACAGATGATAATGACATTTATATACGCTTTACATCACCACGACGACTGTTACGATTCCTGGGGACTTCATATTATTATTCCTATCCCTATTTATAATATCTCCCCATGGGACAGAGTTAGACACCAGGGTCGTTTTTTAATGTGGAGAAAAGGAACAAAAATAAAAATTGTCTCAGTCGTGAGGGATTTCTCCTCCACTGACAGAGAACAAGAAATTGAAGTGTAGCATCTGAAGAACAGATACTACACTTTGATCTTGACCCGAAGGCGGTATTTATTTGTTCTCCCACCGAGTAAATTAGGCACAAGGCCGATTTTTAATGTGAGGAATGAAGGGGAAATGGGGACCAACTCCCTGGGGAGTAGGGGAGCTGGATAATGACAATTGGTATGAAGGGTTGCCCCTACATATGGTCTTTGCTTGTGTATCTGCTGGAACTGATACTACACTTTGAGGTATTTATTTGCTCCCCCATTGAGCAAATTAGGCACAAAGCCGATTTTTAAAATGAGGCGTGAAAGGGAAATGGGGACCAACTCCCCGGGGAGTAGGGGAGCTGGATAGTGACAATTGGTATGAAGGGTTGCCCCTACATTGACTAAGGTCTTATATGTGGGTTCGCCCCCACATATGGTCTTTGCTTGCAGTATCTGCCGGAACAGATGGTATTTATTTGCTCCCCCACTGAGCAAATTAGGCACAAGGCCGATTTTTAATGTGAGGAGTGAAGGGAGGGGGAAGGGAAAAAGGGGACCAGCTCCCGAGAGGTGGGAAATGGGAGCTGGTTAATGGTCAGGCATGTGGGGTTGCCCCCACATCTGGTCTTTGCTAGTCATAGCTTGCAGCATCTGCCGGAACAGATGGTATTTATTTGCTCCCCCACCGAGCAAATTAGGCACAAGGCCGATTTTTAATGTGAGGAGTGAAGGGAGGGGGAAGGGAAAAGGGGACCAGCTCCCGAGAGATGGGAAATGAGAGCTGGTTAAAGGTCAGGCATGTGGGGTTGCCCCCACATCTGATCTTTGCTAGTCATAGCTAGTCATAGCTTGCAGTATCTGCCGGAACAGATGGTGTTTATTTGCTCCCCCACTGAGCAAATTAGGCACAAGGCCGTTTTTAATGTGAGGTAAAAACCAGCTCCCCTAAAAGTAGGCAAAAAGGGGGCACTCTGGTTACCAAAAATAATAATTGTCCCAGTATAGAGGGTTTCCCCTCCATTGACTGGTACAAATTATCTTAAGTGCAGCATCTGCCGGAACAGATGGTATTTATTTGCTCCCCCACTGAGCAAATTAGGCACAAGGCCGTTTTTAATGTGAGGTAAAAACCAGCTCCCCTAAAAGTAGGCAAAAAGGGGGCACTCTGGTTACCAAAAATAATAATTGTCCCAGTATAGAAGGTTTCCCCTCCATTGACTGGTACAAATTATCTTAAGTGCAGCATCTGCCGGAACAGATGGTATTTATTTGCTCCCCCACTGAGCAAATTAGGCACAAGGCCGATTTTTAATGTGAGGAGTGAAGGGAGGGGGAAGGGAAAAAGGGGACCAGCTCCCGAGAGGTGGGAAATGGGAGCTGGTTAATGGTCAGGCATGTGGGGTTGCCCCCACATCTCGTCTTTGCTAGTCATAGCAAGTCATAGCTAGTCATAGCTTGCAGCATCTTCCGGAACAGATGGTATTTATTTGCTCCCCCACTAAGCAAATTAGGCACAAGGCCGTTTTTAATGTGAGGTAAAAACCAGCTCCCCTAAAAGGGGTCACTCTGGTTACCAAAAATAATAATTGTCCCAGTATAGAGGGTTTCCCCTCCATTGACTAGTACAAATTATCTTAAGTGCAGTATCTGCCGGAACAGATGGTATTTATTTGCTCCCCCACCGAGCAAATTAGGCACGAGGCCGATTTTTAATGTGAGGAGTGAAGGGAGGGGGAAGGGAAAAAGGGGACCAGCTCCCGAGAGGTGGGAAATGGGAGCTGGTTAATGGTCAGGCATGTGGGGCTGCCCCCACATCTGGTCTTTGCTAGTCATAGCCAGTCTTAGCTTGCAGTATCTGCCGGAACAGATGGTATTTATTTGCTCCCCCACTGAGCAAATTAGGCACAAGGCCGTTTTTAATGTGAGGTAAAAACCAGCTCCCCTAAAAGTAGGCAAAAAGGGGGCACTCTGGTTACCAAAAATAATAATTGTCCCAGTATAGAGGGTTTCCCCTCCATTGACTGGTACAAATTATCTTAAGTGCAGCATCTGCCGGAACAGATGGTATTTATTTGCTCCCCCACCGAGCAAATTAGGCACAAGGCCAATTTTTAATGTGAGGAGTGAAGGGAGGGGGAAGGGAAAAAGGGGACCAGCTCCCGAGAGGTGGGAAATGGGAGCTGGTTAATGGTCAGGCATGTGGGGTTGCCCCCACGTCTGGTCTTTGCTAGTCATAGCTAGTCATAGCTTGCAGCATCTGCCGAAACAGATGGTATTTATTTGCTCCCCCACCGAGCAAATTAGGCACAAGGCCGATTTTTAATGTGAGGAGTGAAGGGGAAATGGGGACCAACTCCCCGGGGAGTAGGGGAGCTGGATAGTGACAATTGGTATGAAGGGTTGCCCCTACATTGACCAAGGTCTTATATGTGGGGTCGCCCCCACATATGGTCTTTGCTTGCAGTATCTGCCGGAACAGATGGTATTTATTTGCTCCCCCACTGAGCAAATTCGGCACAAGGCCGTTTTTAATGTGAGGTAAAAACCAGCTCCCCTAAAAGGGGTCACTCTGGTTACCAAAAATAATAATTGTCCCAGTATAGAGGGTTTCCCCTCCATTGACTGGTACAAATTATCTTAAGTGCAGTATCTGCCGGAACAGATGGTATTTATTTGCTCCCCCACTGAGCAAATTAGGCACAAGGCCGTTTTTAATGTGAGGAGTGAAGGGAGGGGGAAGGGAAAAAGGGGACCAGCTCCCGAGAGGTGGGAAATGGGAGCTGGTTAATGGTCAGGCATGTGGGGTTGCCCCCACATCTCGTCTTTGCTAGTCATAGCAAGTCATAGCTAGTCATAGCTTGCAGCATCTTCCGGAACAGATGGTATTTATTTGCTCCCCCACTAAGCAAATTAGGCACAAGGCCGTTTTTAATGTGAGGTAAAAACCAGCTCCCCTAAAAGGGGTCACTCTGGTTACCAAAAATAATAATTGTCCCAGTATAGAGGGTTTCCCCTCCATTGACTAGTACAAATTATCTTAAGTGCAGTATCTGCCGGAACAGATGGTATTTATTTGCTCCCCCACCGAGCAAATTAGGCACGAGGCCGATTTTTAATGTGAGGAGTGAAGGGAGGGGGAAGGGAAAAAGGGGACCAGCTCCCGAGAGGTGGGAAATGGGAGCTGGTTAATGGTCAGGCATGTGGGGCTGCCCCCACATCTGGTCTTTGCTAGTCATAGCCAGTCTTAGCTTGCAGTATCTGCCGGAACAGATGGTATTTATTTGCTCCCCCACTGAGCAAATTAGGCACAAGGCCGTTTTTAATGTGAGGTAAAAACCAGCTCCCCTAAAAGTAGGCAAAAAGGGGGCACTCTGGTTACCAAAAATAATAATTGTCCCAGTATAGAGGGTTTCCCCTCCATTGACTGGTACAAATTATCTTAAGTGCAGCATCTGCCAGAACAGATGGTATTTATTTGCTCCCCCACCGAGCAAATTAGGCACAAGGCCAATTTTTAATGTGAGGAGTGAAGGGAGGGGGAAGGGAAAAAGGGGACCAGCTCCCGAGAGGTGGGAAATGGGAGCTGGTTAATGGTCAGGCATGTGGGGTTGCCCCCACGTCTGGTCTTTGCTAGTCATAGCTAGTCATAGCTTGCAGCATCTGCCGAAACAGATGGTATTTATTTGCTCCCCCACCGAGCAAATTAGGCACAAGGCCGATTTTTAATGTGAGGAGTGAAGGGGAAATGGGGACCAACTCCCCGGGGAGTAGGGGAGCTGGATAGTGACAATTGGTATGAAGGGTTGCCCCTACATTGACCAAGGTCTTATATGTGGGGTCGCCCCCACATATGGTCTTTGCTTGCAGTATCTGCCGGAACAGATGGTATTTATTTGCTCCCCCACTGAGCAAATTCGGCACAAGGCCGTTTTTAATGTGAGGTAAAAACCAGCTCCCCTAAAAGGGGTCACTCTGGTTACCAAAAATAATAATTGTCCCAGTATAGAGGGTTTCCCCTCCATTGACTGGTACAAATTATCTTAAGTGCAGTATCTGCCGGAACAGATGGTATTTATTTGCTCCCCCACTGAGCAAATTAGGCACAAGGCCGTTTTTAATGTGAGGTAAAAACCAGCTCCCCTAAAAGTAGGCAAAAAGGGGGCACTCTGGTTACCAAAAATAATAATTGTCCTAGTATAGAGGGTTTCCCCTCCATTGACTGGTACAAATTATCTTAAGTGCAGCATCTGCCGGAACAGATGGTATTTATTTGCTCCCCCACCGAGCAAATTAGGCACAAGGCCGATTTTTAATGTGAGGAGTGAAGGGAGGGGGAAGGGGAAAAGGGGACCAGCTCCCGAGAGGTGGGAAATGGGAGCTGGTTAATGGTCAGGCATGTGGGGTTGCCCCCACATCTGGTCTTTGCTAGTCATAGCTAGTCATAGCTTGCAGCATCTGCCGGAACAGATACTACACTTTGAGATATTAAATCTTTTATTCATGTTAAAAAAAATACAGTAAAATTAACGGTGAACAAAAAACTTAGGCACATGGCCAACTCAAAAGGGGGGATTTTGGGGGTCGTTGGTCATCCTTGTCGCTCCAGAACTAAACAAAGTCAAAAGTTTCTCCCAGCTAGTATCTTCTTTCACCATAATACCGCATTCACCCTTTCATCTTGGGGGACGTCCTAGTAACTCCCAATTTTTAAAACATTTTTTATTGACGTGTAAAAACAAAAAAGATAACAATAAAATGGTAACAATAATTCATTTGTGTCGAGGGAGGGGGAAGAAAAAACAAAAGGTGATTAGTAGGACCCTCCCAACCCCGTCTAGTTGATAGACTGCCCGTTCCACTAGGTTTGTAAAAGGAACCTCGCTTCTGCGGGTCAGTCTCTAGGTGGGGATGCCCTCTAGATGGGGGTGAATGGAGAAAAGAAAATTTTGTGGGTAAGGGATGGAGGTTAGTTTGTATTTCTTTTTCTCCAAGATGGGTAAAATTTAGAGGAAGGGGTGAAAAACAAAAATTGCAGGTAAGAGGGGATGGGGATCTTGGAGGCTTCCTAATCGGGGAGGGATGGAACACACACTCAGCTAGCTGAGAGACTACTTGTTTAATTTAACTTTACAGAACTGCGCGTTCCACACCTAGGCGGGGAACACGTATTCGAATTTGGCTCCTCTTCGTACACACAGACTTGCCACATGTATCCATCTTCTGTCAAATGCCGCGCGATGCAGCCTTCTTCTATCACATCTGATCTTCACCCGTAGTTGGTGTTTAAAGAACGCGATCAGATCTTGATCAGAAAAAGACAACACCCCCCGGCAACCTTGCAGACGCGACGTCCAAATCACCATTCTCGCCACGGCCAGAATCGTAACGTAGACCATTTGTCTTTCCCGGTCCCACGGCGGCCTCACGTTGTCCACAACATTGGATACAGTAATTGGGCGAGGATGCTCAGGATCGATGCGAGCCGTCACCCCACTGACATACGACCAGTACTGGCGGAGTTCGCGGCAATCAAAGAAAGCGTGATCCGTAGTTTCCACAGCCGTTGTCCCACAACGGGGACAATCGGGCGACTCCAGAAACCCAGAACTGCATTGTATGTTGTTGAGTGGAAGTGCATTTCGGGCCAATCGCCAGGTCAGAGAGAACTCCGAATTGTTCAGATGACTCGAACCTGGCGCCCAGCTCCACGCGGAGCGGATCTCACTCTGCTGCCACCCCAAACGCGCGCATAGCGGGTCGTCAGCGGCCTCCCTCACTAGATCCCTGTGGAGTTCCCTACGGGTAGCAGTCACAAGGTCACTGGACCTTGGTAGTCGTTTTAGCGCGGCTCGGCACTCTTTCATGTAGGCAGATTCTCCCCGCGGCCTGCGACGGCTCTCGATGGAAGGGTCGAGAACGAGGTCGGGGAAGGCGGCAGTAACCACGGGGTGCCACGGTTGGTCCTCCTGCATATAGTTGCTCAGGAAGGCCAGTCTCTCAGCATCTCGATGACACTTCAAGTCCGGCATTCCCAAGCCTCCCTCACACGGACGTTGAATACAGACCTGTCTGCTCACCCAGTGTCTTCCTCTGTCCCAAAGGAGCGAGGACAAGAGTTCGACGAGAGCTTTTAGGTGTTGTGCAGGCAGGGGAAGTACGGCCAGTCGGTAAAGGATGAGAGGAAAGACGTAAGTGGCGCACGCCTCAGCTCTACCCTTTAAGGAAAGTTTCCTAGGAAGCCACGAACTGACTGCAGCCTCCACCTTTGACCGTACCTCCAACCAATTCTTGTCAAGCTGGAGACCCGGTCCGAACCACACGCCGAGGATCCGGACCGGGCCATCTGTCCAGCTGAAGGGCGCAGGGAGGTTTGCGTTGCCACTCCATGCGCCCAACCGCAGTCCTACCGACTTGTTGCGGTTTATCTTGGCCCCTGTAATTCTTTCGTACTGTGTGAGTGCCTCCGACACGACCTCAATGTCTCTGGAGCCCGACACGAAGATCGTGACATCATCGGCGAACGCGGATACCTTGGCAGCTGAGCCGCCAGGCAGAGCCATTCCGCGCAGGGCCGAATTTGCCTCCCCATGTCTCAGCTTGCGGAGAAGAGGCTCCAAAGCCAGGACATAAAGCAGGGGCGACAGCGGACAACCCTGACGAACCGACCGAGAGATAACAAAGGGTTTCGAGCGCTTTCCGTTCACTTGCACGACAGCCATGGGCTGCCGATACATTATGGAGATCCACTTGCAAAAGTCCGGTTTAAAACCGGCGGCCTCTAAGACAGATGCCAGGAAACGATGGTCGACCCTATCGAAAGCTTTGGACTGATCTAAGTTTATCAGCGCGGCTTCTGTGTCGTCATCTATTCCCCCCTCTAGGATCATGCGGATCAGGTGCAAGTTGTTCTGAATCGATCTCCCCTTCACAGCGTAGTTCTGTTCTGGTTCAACCAACTCGTCGATAACAACCTGCAGCCGATTCGACAGGACCTTGGCCAAAATCTTCAACTCTGTGTTTAGCAGAGTTATGGGCCTGTAGTCATCTAACTCTTCCCCTCCATGCCCGTCACCTTTCTTCAGCAATGTGATCACTCCCTTGGTCACCTGCCCTGGGATGGATCCCTGAGCAAACCAATGGTTGAACATATCCGTCAGAAGAGGCAGAAACATGGGCGACAGCCTCAAGTACAGTTCGTATGGCAGACCATCAAGTCCTGGCGATCTGTCACAGCTGACCTGCTTCAGCGCAGTAAAGACCTCCTGCTCCGTCACCCGGCCCTCGCAACCAGCCGCTCTAGCCGCCTCGAGGCGGGGAGAGTCGGCCAAATAGTCGCTAAACTCAAGGACCGGAAGATCGGGCTGCTGCGTAAAACGCTCCTCGAAATGTTCTCGAAACCCCTCGCAGATCTCCCGAGTCGATTCCAGGGTGCGTCCATTCGGATGTTTGATTTTTGCAATATATTTGTCCGAGCCACGCCTAGAAACCTCACGGCGCACGTCTGCATCAGAATTGACTGCTTCGTTGCCTATCTTTCTAAGCCTAGCTCTAACTACTTGGCCTTCGTAACGCTCGCTAGTCTCGCGTAGAAGGTCCTGCTTAGCTAGTTCCTGACTAACCCTATCACCCTCCCCGGTAGCCTGGGCTAGTTTCTGCTCTAGCTTCTTCTTCGTCTTGGCCTTATCTAGTGCGAGGCGCTGGGCATACTTGACGGAGAAGCTTCTGATCTTGGCTTTGAGACCTAACCACCACTTACTCCCGGTAACCGCCCCCACTAGTGCCTTTTTAATCAATTCTCTTAACTGATCTTGGAAGTCTTGTCTCTCCAGAAGGGAGGTGTTTAACTTCCAGTACCCCGCTAACTTAGGCCTATTTCCTAGCTTCAGCCGGGCCATAACTAATTTATGGTCCGTCTGGCCTAGCCAAGTGAACGTGGGACAAGATAAGAAGTCTACTTCGCCTCTCCTAACTAACATCCTGTCCAAATAAGTATTTGGATAGGAGGAAACACTATTGGTCCACGTCCACATCTCCCGCCCTGGATGCTCGACCCGAAACCTGTCGACCAGACCGCATCTAGCCATCAGATCAGCCAGGCTGGACTCGCACCTCTCCGATCCTCTAGCTCCGCCTCCTACCTTATCTATGTCGGGGTCTAAGATGGAATTCCAATCCCCCATTAGCACTACCCGCTTCCGACAATCTACAAACGCGTCAAGCTGACTGAAGAATGAGACCCTCTCACGAGCGGTGCTGGGCGCATGAACCGCAATCACCCGAAACACAGAATCTTTTACGGCAACATCGGCCACAACCAGCCTACCTACTGCATCTCTATGGACAACGTCGACCGTCGCCGACAGGGTACGTTTAACCAGCACGGAAACTCCCTTCCCCCGCGGGCTGCCATATGCTGAGAAAACCTCAAAGTCTCGGGCCAGCACCTGACAGTCCACAGAGGAAACGAAATGCGTCTCCTGAATCGCAGCGACATCCACTCCCAGGGACAAGAGGTCGTGCCGGAGGCGAGCCGCCCGGCCCGATGATCTCAAGCCCCTCGCATTCAGACTAGCCAAATTCAAAGCCATGGTACCTACCTTAAGGTGTGTTACACTCAGCTCCGAAGTCAGCCGGGGAAAGGACACCGACGTTGTGTGCAATGCTCAAGGTGGTCAGGTTTTTCATGTCCTGACCTTCTCTCACAATGCCGCCGACATCCAAAGGGTAGGTCAATTTAAGGGCCCTATAGAGTGACGGATGGACCAACACTGGGACCCTTCCCTTGCATTGTTTTGACAGTTCATCAAGAGAAGGGTCATTTTTTTTAACCAGTTCAATTCCCGGAAACGCCCCTTCAGCGGCCTGCAGCCTTGTCCACAAGTTGGTCTTGCAGGCCTCTGGAGTTCTGACAAAGGTTATTAGGAGTGGGGCGTCCGGGAAATTTGAGGGGATATTTACATCTTTCCCCTCTATCTGTTTGTAATCGAGCAGAGGTTTTAAGTTTTTCCTCTGCCGATGGGAAATGTCTGTGGCCACAGATAGAGGGTCTACATAACATAGTTCCTCAGGGGCAAGGACCTTTGGTCTGCAAGAGGCAGAGGAGTCTCTCCTCTCCCTCGGTTCATTCTTTTCATTTTCTTTTTGGGGTAGTGGCTCAGTTTGCCTTGGTGTGGGGACGGGTGTTTGTGTGGTGCCTGGTGTTGGTGTTGGTGTTGGTGCAGTGTTTGGTGTTGGTGCGGTGTCTGGTGTTGGTGTTGGTGCGGTGTCTGGTGTTGGTGTGGTGTCTCGTGTTGGTGCGGTGTCTGGTGTTAGTGCGGTGTCTGGTGTTGGTGCGGTGTCTGGTGTTGTTGCAGTGTGTGGTTTGGGGGTGGAAGTGGATTTTGTTGTTAGGGGTGGTGTATGTTCACAGGGAGTGGGGGCCACCTTTTCTTCCTCTTTTCTTCTTTTGTTTTTCTTTTTCATTCTTTCGAATGAACCGGGGAGAGGTGAGGTTGAGTTCCTCTCCCTCTCACTTGCGGATTCATCCTCAGAGGAGCAGTCTTTTCTCCGCTTGATCCCCGTCTCGATTGGTGTGGGGACCGTTGGTTGTGTCTGCTCCTCTATTTGCTGCTGCAGCTGTTTTTGTTGTTGCTGCTCTCGCTGGTGTCGTTGCTGCTGCTGCTTCTGCTGCACTTGCTGATTTTGCTGTTGCAGTAGTTGCTGCTGCAGTTGTTTCCGCGGCATTGGCTGCGGTGGCTGTTGTTGTTTCTGCATTTGCAGAGGCTCCTGCCTCGATTTTTGGGCTGGTGGTGGGACGGTGGCAGAAGGGATTAAGTGTTTCCGCTTTTGTCTCACTACCGTGCTCCATTCTTCCCCCTTGGCCTCCTGGGTGGTTTGAGTTTTCCTTGGAGCTGGGGTTGGTGCTGCAGTTGCAGGGGTTGTTGCCGCCTGTTTTGGTGCGGGCGTTGTCTCAGTGGATGTGACCGCCTTTTGGGTTATTGGATTAGGGGTTACCCTTTGGGGGCAACTCCTAGCCATGTGGCCCTGCTTTTGGCAGAACCAACAGTGTGGACGACGGCCCTCCACCACTACCGTTATGCTGGCGTCTTTGTATGTCAGCAGCGGTGGTATTGCCTGAAAACCTTTCCTCTTCAGCCTCATTGCTATTGTGTAGCAGCCCAGGTGAGTCCCAGTTTTTGACCGTATTGGGGTCACCTGTTCTACCTCACCGTACTGGCTGAAGAGGCATCCTAATACTTCCGCAGGTATTTGGGTTGGCACATTAAATACCTGCACCCGAGTCCTTCTCTTGCCCTGGTATTCAGGTGTTAGTTTGACTCTCCCATGCTTTATTTCTTGGAGGGAGAGTCTCTCTGCATCTTCCTTGGTGGGTAGGAGGATGTCCCACATGGCGTAGCTCCTCTGGTACAGGTATAATACCGGGATATTTAGCTTATGTAGGAGCCCTGCCATGTCTTCCTTTTTCATCCCTAGGAGGCGGTTTTCCGGCATATCCGAGATGATGAGGGAGAGCACTCTGTCTTCGATTGCCTCCCAAGCGCCTGGCACTGGTTTGATTTCTGCCCCCTCTATGTATTGTCTGTACTTGGTCAAGTACAAGTCTTTATACTCTTGAGGGGACAGTTGCTTCTCTACAGTCTTCCCCCATGCCAACCCTCTTGTTGGTGTTGGATCTTTGGTGAGGTTGGACTGTTTTTGCTGTTCCTTGGCGGAAGGGTTGCTATTTTGAGGGGCATTTCCCTTTCCGCTTTCCTTTGGGACCGACTCTCCCTGCTCTATACTTCTTCCAGGAAATACTTCCCTTTTTGGGGAGTCGGCCTCCTGGGGAGCATTGTCCTTGGGAGCTTTTGCCCCTTTTGTTTTGGGGAGGTTTAGGCTGTATGCCCCCTCGTTTTCTTGATTTGCTCCCCTTTTGGGGCAGTAGCCCTCCTGGGGAGCACTGTCTCTCTTATCGTCCTTTGGGGCTACTGCCTCTTGATTTTTGTTGTCAGAGCGGGATGCCCTGTCCAACATTGTTTTTTCTCCCCTTTGTGGGGAGTCGCCCTCTTGGGGAGCTGCTGGTGAGTTTTCTCCCTTCTGGGGGGCGTCCTTCGGTTTCGTGTCCGGGCGGTATGCCCCGTTGCTTTTTGCTTCCCCTGTTGGGGAGCCGTCCTCTTGGGGAGCAGTTTTTCTTGTGGTAGCCTCCTGGCTGGGGGTATCTGTATTGGTGGTCCCCGGGCTGGGGGTGTCCATTTTTGAAAAAAGCTCTCTCTCTTCTGTATAATTCACCAAAATGAGTGACGTGGAGTCGGCGTCCAAATTGGGAGCCGACTTTGGCGCCAAAAAGAAGTGGCGCCAAAGGCGGCAAGAGGGGAGATAGAACTGAGAGAGGGAGTGGGAGGTTAGTGGAGGGAAGAGAGAAAGTGTTTCCGACCCTCCCTCGCGGGAAGGTCGTAAATTATTAGCTCGGATCCCCCCCCGTGGGGGAGGGGGGAGAGCAGAGAAAGACAGACAAAGTGGGGGTGCGGACAGAACGCTACCCAACAAGCTCTCCGGGCACGAGAATGTGTCGCCAGAACACGACTGCCTATCGCTGTGTATGTATCAGAGAACAGATACTACACTTTGAGATATTAAATCTTTTATTCATGTTAAAAAAATACAGTAAAATTAACGGTGAACAAAAAACTTAGGCACATGGCCAACTCAAAAGGGGGGATTTTGGGGGTCGTTGGTCATCCTTGTCGCTCCAGAACTAAACAAAGTCAAAAGTTTCTCCCAGCTAGTATCTTCTTTCACCATAATACCGCATTCACCCTTTCATCTTGGGGGACGTCCTAGTAACTCCCAATTTTTAAAACATTTTTTATTGACGTGTAAAAACAAAAAAGATAACAATAAAATGGTAACAATAATTCATTTGTGTCGAGGGAGGGGGAAGAAAAAACAAAAGGTGATTAGTAGGACCCTCCCAACCCCGTCTAGTTGATAGACTGCCCGTTCCACTAGGTTTGTAAAAGGAACCTCGCTTCTGCGGGTCAGTCTCTAGGTGGGGATGCCCTCTAGATGGGGGTGAATGGAGAAAAGAAAATTTTGTGGGTAAGGGATGGAGGTTAGTTTGTATTTCTTTTTCTCCAAGATGGGTAAAATTTAGAGGAAGGGGTGAAAAACAAAAATTGCAGGTAAGAGGGGATGGGGATCTTGGAGGCTTCCTAATCGGGGAGGGATGGAACACACACTCAGCTAGCTGAGAGACTACTTGTTTAATTTAACTTTACAGAACTGCGCGTTCCACACCTAGGCGGGGAACACGTATTCGAATTTGGCTCCTCTTCGTACACACAGACTTGCCACATGTATCCATCTTCTGTCAAATGCCGCGCGATGCAGCCTTCTTCTATCACATCTGATCTTCACCCGTAGTTGGTGTTTAAAGAACGCGATCAGATCTTGATCAGAAAAAGACAACACCCCCCGGCAACCTTGCAGACGCGACGTCCAAATCACCATTCTCGCCACGGCCAGAATCGTAACGTAGACCATTTGTCTTTCCCGGTCCCACGGCGGCCTCACGTTGTCCACAACATTGGATACAGTAATTGGGCGAGGATGCTCAGGATCGATGCGAGCCGTCACCCCACTGACATACGACCAGTACTGGCGGAGTTCGCGGCAATCAAAGAAAGCGTGATCCGTAGTTTCCACAGCCGTACTACACTTTGATCTTGTCCCGAAGGCCAACGCAACAGTTCTTGTTAACACATATAGAGGGGGAGAATACATTATTGATGATGGCAGAGGGGACACATAATACTTTAAGAGAGTTATACAAAGTTTGTTTACAAGATGACAGATAAAACATATTTACCTTTTCCTTTTGTTAGAATGACGACAAACGAAAACAACAGTTTACAAATATAGATGATTCTTTATTCATAGCAGCTGGTTATGATGATGATGGTCAGGGATTCAAGCCTTTACGACTACATGGTCTCCTTCCCCTACTTTGCCTCCAAAGGCCACCAGCTCTCACTAAGTCGCTCTCTGACTCTCGTCTGCTTACTCACTCTCTTTCTTCTAACTTCAAACCCTGTCTCAATATATTGTGAATCTCCTTTCTTGATAACGTCAAAGCATGTCTCAACACGTGGAATTCATTCACGTGGATTTTACCTATGTATGTCCAGACACGTTTTTGGCAAACAAAGAAATTCCTCAATTGAATTGTATCATTTAACTTATTTATTTCATCATTATTTCTAAACTGCATTGTTCATATCTAACTCTGACATAAATAATATTTAGTTATTTCCAAGAACAATGACAATCGTTCTGCATTCCTAGGATTTCAATATGTATTCTTTTTTAGCTTTTCTTTCTGGGTTCGATTCTAACATTTTCCGAATATCATTTTCAAACTTATCTAGTTTGTTCTTTTACTTACTGGGGTCTGTCCATTTTTACATAACACGAAGATCATGTTAAAGACGTGGATAACGTTCGAGATCACTGTAGCATTCATAGCTGGTGACGTTGCTACTGTATTAACGTGACACGCATATAAACCAATTAAAAAGGAAAAATAAACTAAGATGAATGTACATAAAAACTCCTATTTTAACCGGCTAAAGACCCATAAAAGAACGGCCCGTAAAAACAAATCAAACCATTTGAAGCCATTAGTGCTGCTCTGCACCTTTTAGTTTCAGGAGAGATAGAGTTTGAAAATATGGAGACAGACAGACAAACAGACGTGTAGCCTTTTATATAAAAACATAAGATATCAACAGATATATTACTGGAGAGTCAGAACAATGAAAAGCATATTCTGTTGTCCTAGCCCTAGCAATCACATTAACACATCCGTTCTTGTTGGATCAACGAAGGTAAGCAATGTTGAGCCTGGTCATTTACTAAATGTGTGACCATTTAGGAATATCAGGCACTGACGTTGACACCTCCCTGCAAGAACTACAAAAACCTGACGTTATCATTTATAATAGTGTGATTGATGAATAAAGCTAGGACAACAGCATATTCTTTTCATTGTTTTGACTCTTGAGTGTGTATCCGTTGATATCTTATATGCTTTTTTATAGAATGATGTGGTTCTCGGTTGATTAACTGTGTCTAACTGTGTCGGATATATACTCGAGAGTCAAAACAATGAAAAGAATATGCTGTTGTCATAGTCCTAGTGATGAATAATGCACAATCAACAATTCCTTCCCTATCCAATTGCCATGATGTGCCCGTGTTGCCCGGGATGCAATGAAGTAATTTTATTTTTTATTTGTTTGTACATTTTTTTAAACCTAAATTTTTCTAAATACTGCATAAATATGAATTGCTTATTCAGTGTTTCGAAGTCCAATAGACACCAATCAAAGTGCAACAAGCCAAATAAAGATGTAGTTTATTGCTAAGGCGCATCTACCGGGGAATACAGGCGGAGCTGCTCAAAACATTATTTTATAGACTACAGTATGCTTATCTTTGAGCACTGGCTTCTCAAAGCGACACCTGGCCTTGTGTCATATCTCCTTGCAATAATAATAATAATAATAATAATAATAATAATAGTTCTCTATCCCCTCCCCCACTCACTCCCATTACCCTAATCCCCCCCCCCCCCAAAAAAAAAGAGTGATGACAAATAGCCGAATAGGGTCAAGGAGGATGGAAAGACCGAGGAAAAAGCATGAACCATACCTCTGCTGGACAAGTGCGAAGAAAACTGGAACATTGGAGAGGCTTATTGCCACACAAATTCCAGTGTAGACCAATGGCCGCTGCTAGTGAGAAATCAATGGCAAGCGCTGTTGCAATAACGCAAATTCCTTTGCAAAGCAAATGTTATCGAAAGAAGTGAAGATTACTGGAAATCTGGGGAGACTTGTTGTCACTCAGCTTCCAGGGAACGCCACAGGTTGTTTTCAAGGAGAGATCTTTTGTGATCTGTGTGAGTCAATAATAATAAGTTACATTATAATGTCATCACGAGGAAGATTCTCAGGTGCTGCTGATTTCGAATCATTTTGAACCGAGTTAAGATGACACAGACATTTTCGAACAAACTCTACAATCTCTGACTTCAGATCTTTATCAGCAAGAAACAAAACATGTTCATGAGAAGAAGAGGGTCAATAGTTCAAGAAAGAATGAAGTAGACATAATCCTACTTAATTCTCTCAGTGGATTGGTCAATAATTACGACCAATCAGAAATTAGATATTATCATGAGAAAGAGAAGAAAGAAGAAGAAAAAAAACATTCTGAATAAATAAGGAGATGCATGATATGTTTAATGGAAGAATCCAAAAATGCTCCGGATAGACAAGATGTCTGCTTTTCTTAGTTGGAAAAGAATAGAATTATCTGGAAAGGAAATATAATGATATAGACAGAGAAACATCGTATGGCTGCATCCGATTGACAGAACGGATGTATGTTATTGATGAGAAAAATATCAATGGATCCGTTTTTAAGATAAGGCTATTTAATAAGCACATTTAGAAATATTTTGAACTAGCACATGTACCCGGCGTTGCCCGATATTAAACGTAATGTTAAATTCCTTCATGAAATAAAACTAGCCTGGGTTCCCGGCGTTGCCCGGGTGTTCGAAGGTGTGTATTCAGCAAAAAAAAAAAAAAAAAAAAAAAAGTGGTAGTATGGTAGTAGACAGGCTCGAACCTGTACTGTGAAGTAGGAAAAGAACGTGAAAAAAAAACAAAAAAAAAACAAACAAAAAAACATGATGTCTTTGCCATTGCGTCCATCGCCAAACAGGGAGTGGTGAAGGTTTAAATTAAGGTTAGTCAATCGAAAAGAGGGGTTAACTTTCGAAAATATCGGTGAAAAAAAGCGACCCCTCCATGAAGAAAAGTGGTGAAGGAATTAATGTTTTTTAACCAATTTTTCAATATTTGTTGTTCGAAGGGCCGAGCTTCAAAACGATATTGATCTCATGAAAATCCGTCACCTCTGTCGAAAGTTTTAGGTAGACATACATACATACATACATACATTTAAGCAGACAGGTGAGATTTATATTATAAACTAGCCTGGATACCCGGTGTTGCCCGGGGGTTTGGAGTTGTGTGTTAAGCAAAAACGTAAAAAAAAGTGGTAATATACAGGCAGGCTTGAACCCGTACCGCGAAAGAGGGGAAGAACAAAAAAAAAATAAGAATGTGACGTATTTTCCGTTGCGTCCATTGCCAAACTGGAAGTGGTGAAAGTTTAAATTACGGCTAGTCAATGAAAAGAGGGGATGACTTTCGAAAATATCGGCGAAAGAAGCGACCCCTCCTAGTAGAAAAGTGTCCAGTTGAGGTTGAAGGAATTAATGTTTTTAGCCAAAATTTTCGATATTTGTCGTCCGAAGGGTCGATCTTCAAAACGATACCAATCTCATGAAATTCTGTCGCCTCTGTCGAAAGTTTTAGGCAGAATACATGCATACGTACATACATACATTTGAACAGACAGATGGGATTTATATAATAGATTATAGATGAAGTAAAAAACCCCCCCCCAAAAAACGGAAAGAAACTCAGACATGTGCATGCGAGTATTATGTTTTTTTTTCTAAACAGTTCACTTCTTGTAAGTAAAAAAAAATACTCGAGCTGGTATCGTAACTAAATCCTAAAGACAGTGAGTCAAGTACGATAACCAATAGGCCAGCTTGCCACATTCTTTAAAAAGTGTTTTCAAACTTACTTATTCTTAATATAAGGAAGCTGCCATGTGAACAATTCGTGCATGAACAATCGTGAAACTGCTTACAAAGAGATAAAAACACTGATAAGCCAAGTAACAATTTTAAAATTTTGACCCCTTAGCAGCCCTTTTTCCCCCGGGATGAAAATTGATAATTATAAGTTTTCCACTTGTCTGAATACCCTATATACCACTTTTCAAGTCTGTAGATAAAAATTCGTTGAGTATATGAGTTGAGAATTGTCATCACATACACACACATTCTCAGTTTTATAAATATATTAGAAGATGCACCCAGCGTTGCCCGGTATTAAACATAACGTTGAATTTCTTGAAAAAAATGAAGTAAAAAAAAATAAAAGAAACTGAGACATGTTTTCTAAACAGTTCACATTTTGTAACTAAAAAAATACTCGAGATGAGATCGAAACCAAAACATAAAGATGGTGAGTCAAGTACGATAGCCATTAGACCAGCTTGCAACGTCTTTAAAAAAAAGTGTTTTCAAATCTCATGAAACAATTGACAAACAGAAAAAAATCCCTCAAGTAGCAATTTTTCAATTTTGACCCCTTAGCAGCCTCTTCTTTCCGGATGAGAACCATTTAAAAAAATTTTTTTCACATGTCTGAATACCCTTTATACCAACTTTAAAGTTTGTAGATCAAAAATTCATTGAGTATATAGGTTGAGAAATGTCCTCACACACGCACATTCTCACTTGTACAAACATCGTTAATTCACTGCCTGCACAGCAGCTGCTGATTGGCGTAATGGTTCAAAGCCTAGATTGTTGTACGGGCGGTCAGGTTTCGATCCTGGCTTGAGGTAGATGCCTGTCGTGACGCACTGATGAACTGTGATACAACGAAACAATACTGTATGTGGATGACTATATATATATATATATATATATATATATATATATATATATATATATATATATATATATATATATATATATAAAGTAAAAATTACAATTAAATTTACCAAAATGATCCAAGATAGTAAAACTAAGGTATATTATAAATATTAAAGAATTAATATTTATAAAGTAATCTCAACCAGATGTAAAAGCCCGATAAAACCAAATAGGAGATAGAGCTTAAAATAGTTAATAAAACATGTTAAAAAACACTTTGAGAAAGAGTTAAAAACATATTTAACTTGAAAAGGAAACACTAAGTGGATATTCCTTAATCCGCGGAGTTTCGAAGAAATACTTTCCTTCTCATCAGAGGGTAGGAATTAGCAAAATGCGGGATCGGATTTTGCATGCAAAAGTATTTGATGAAACTGCAAGTAAGTCAAAGATCTTACTCGATAACAAAAAGTGAAGCAAAGGAAATAGGGTGAAGAAAACGGCGATTTCACGTGAAATCACGCAGATTAAGGACTGTACACTTATTTAGTGTTTCCTTTTAAAATGAAATGGTTTTAACTCTTTTTCAAAGTATTTTTTAACATGTTTTATTAACTATTTACTCTTATATATATATATATATATATATATATATATATATATATATATATATATATATATATGTGTGTGTGTGTGTGTTTGTATGTTTTACCCTCAGACATAAATTTAAACGTGACAGACACTTGAATATACCATAAAAAATTTAAGCTTCACAGACAGATGAATATGCTTTTTCAAATTTACGTATTACAGAAAAGTGAAAATGCTATTTAAAGTTTAAGCGTGACACTGATTTTTGAAATTTAAATATGGCAGCTAAATAAAAATGAAAAAGTATTTAAAATTCAAATTTGTCAGAAATGAAGATGTTACTTTTAATTTAAGCCTGAAAGAGGAATGAAAATGGTATTTGAAATGAATGCATGATGGGCCGATAAACATGCTATTTTGAATCGAAGCGTAGCAGATAAATGAAAATGCTATTTCAAATTTAATCGTGAAAACCAAATTAACTTATTTCAAATTTATGCATTACAAATAAATGAAAATGCTATTTCAAATTTAATTGTGAAAATCAAATTAACTTATTTCAAATTTATGCATTACAGACAAATAAAAATGATATTTAAAATTTAATCGTGAAAACCAAATTAACTTATTTCAAATTTATGCATTACAAATAAATGAAAATGCTATTTCAAATTTAATCGTGAAAAACGAATTAACTTATTTCAAATTCATGCATTACAGACAAATAAAAATACTATTTCAAATTTAATCGTGAAAACCAAATTAATTTATTTCAAGTTTATGCATTACAGAAAAATGAAAATGTTATTTCAAATTTAATCGTGAGAAACCAAATTAACTTATTTCCAATTTATGCATTACAGACAAATGAAAATTTTATATTTTGTGACAGATAAAAAAAAACTGTATTTCAAATAGAAGCTTAATATATATATATATATATATATATATATATATATATATATATATATATATATATATATATATATATATATATATGTATACACAAATAAATGAAAGTATTATTTTAAATTTAAACGTGACGGACAAATCTAAATGCTATTTAAAATAACATATAACAGACAAATAAAAATTTTATATGTGACACAAAAAAAAATGAAAATGCTAAACCAAACCGCAAGTTTACATGGCAACTGAAGTACGCTAGTTATATTTTTTTATATATCAAATTAGAATTATGAGCCTTACAGGCCCAAATTCCAATTAATATTTAATTGTTCTTAATGCCAACACATGGTTAAAGCAAAACCAATTGTTTTGGACGATCAAAATAATTTCCAACACTATTTATAATGTTTATCTCGTTCAGTTATTTATTGTTTTATAATCGCTTATGTGTAAATTCCTGTTTTCAAATATAACGTAAATTATAAATTGGTGATATCACACCAAATCTATATTTATTTTGTGAAGGTAATATTTTAAGCTCTATTTATAAAGAATTCTATACAGTTCAGTTTGTAGAATGTCAGAGTGGAGATCTCAAAATTTCAATTTCGATTTCAGATCATGGCAGCGGGTTCGTTTGTTAGAAATTCATTATTTACTGTTAATGCAATGTTTTTCTTTTTAAGTTTTTTAAAAGAAGTTCAGAGTTCTAATATTTTGAAATGGAATACATTCCACAATGTATTACGCTTAAAAAATAGTGACTGGCGGACATTATATTTATATAACACGAGCATTTCAGTCCGGCGTTCCCCGGGTGTTTGGAGGTGTATGTTGAAAAAAAACAAGTGGTAGTAGGAAGGGAAGGCACGCTCGACTTGTACCGTGAAGGAGGAAAAGAACGGGTAAAAACCTGATGTCTTTGTTGTTTCGACCACCATCAAACCGAGAGTGACGTATGTTTAAATTAAGGCTAGACAATCGAAAAGAGGGGATGACTTTCGAAAATATTGTCGAAAAAAGGCGACCCCTCCCTGTAGAAAAGTGCCCAGTTGAAGGTGAAGAAATTAATGATTTTAGCCAATTTTTCGATATTTGTCATCTGAAAGGGGGAGCTTCAAAACAATACTGATCTTGTGAAAATTCTTCACCTCTATCGAAAGTTTTAGGCAGACATGCAAACATACATACATACATTTATATATTGATAGCTCAAATTTTCGCTTGTCTTATCTCTGAATATCCTTTATGTAAAATTTCAAATGTTTAGAACAGAAATTATCTGGGTAATTTGGTAGAGACCGCCGAGGTCAATTTTTTTTTTTTTTAACTTTGAACCCTATTATGACCCCTTAAAATTTATTGCTTTGGGCTCAAATCAAGTTATTAAGTTAGATCCATTTCCAAGGAACCTATATCTAAAATTTCAAGTGTTTAGACCCAAAATTGGCAGAGGAGATTGGTAAAGTTCTCAAAGGTCAAATCGTTGAACTTTGACGCCTTAACGGCCAAATTTCTGTCCGAAAACTGATTACAAAGATTTTGTGAAATCTCAGTACCCTGTATATCAAATTTCGAATCTGTAGACTAAAAATTGACAGTGTTATTGCGTAAGGAAATGTACATACACACACAGACACACAGACAGACACGTTCACTTTTATAGATATATAGATTGAATTCAATTGAACATAATACAACAATAACAAATACAAATTGGCTTGTTCGATTTGTCAGCTTAAATGCTATCTAGGGTATGACTTTGACAAATAGAAGATTACTTTATATGTTAAATAAAGCAAGAGCATTTTCATTTCTTGCTTCTCGGTGGCTGTTACAACCCTGTCACTAATAAGAAAATATCACCTTAATAAAATACTTGGACATTAACTGTGTTCAATCGTTTGACCCCCCCCCCCTCAAAGTGTGCCTACGAAGCTTATACGCATTCTTATCTTGTGGAGACCTATAATACTAACTCGAACTCGGGCGCGACTGATAACTACACATTTCGCGTCAATGCGAAACCAATGACACCGGCTTTCTGTTGATAATTCTGTTAATTTGATATATAATTCTGTACAACGATGAAAATGGGCAAGCGTTCCTTTGGGGCTGGATGAAGTAGGGGGAAGAGTGGGGTAAGCTGCTTCTTTTAACACAGAAAATCTTTGGTAGAGTTATCATTGCGAGTAGCTTACTTTTGGCATTTAACTCCTGCCCATAATCAGGTTACTTTTGCACACATTTCCATGTAAAGAAAAAAATATATTAAAATACTAGCATGGTTGCCCGTCGTTGCCCGGCGTTGCCCGGCGTTGCCCGGCGTTGCCCGGCGTTGCCCGGCGTTGCCCGGGTGTTTGGAGGTGTATGCTGAGCAATAAAAAAACAACAAAAAAGGTCAATTTTTTAAAATTAGAACCCTATTATGACCCCTTAAAATTTATTGTTTGGGGCTCAAATTAAGTTATTAAGTTAGATCGATGTTCAAGGAACCTATATCTAAAATTTCAAGTGTTTAGACCCAAAATTGTCGGAGGAGTTTGGTAGTGTTCTCAAAGGTAAAATCGTTGAACTTTCACACCTTAACAGCCAAATTTCTGGCCGAAAACCGATCACATAGATGTTCCCAAATCTCAATACCCTGTATATCAAATTTCGAGTCTGTAGACTAAAAATTGACAGAGTTTTTGCGTAGGAAAATGTACACAGACAGACAGAGACACTTTCACTTTTATAGATATATAGATAAAACTAATGTTGTATTTATTATTCATACTCGTCCTGTGACGGGTATTTGCTTATATATATATATATATATATATATATATATATATATATATATATATATATCTTACCTGCCAGTTTAAATGTATGTATGTATGTATGCTTAAAAATTTCGACAGAGGCGACGGATTTTCACGAGATCGGTATTGCTTTGAAGCACGACCCTTCGGACGGCAAATATCGAAAGATTGGCTAAAAACATTAATTTCTTCACCCTCAACTAGGCACTTTTCTAAAGGGAGGGGTCGCTTTTTTCACCTATATTTTCGGAAGTCATCCCCTCTTTTCGATTGATTAGCCGTAATTTAAACCTTCTGTTGTATATTGGTTTATATTGGAGGAGATGATATATTAAAACATGTCATGTGTTATCTAGTGGATGTAAGATATTGTTCTTTTAACAGACAGATAATAAACGTATAAATCGTATGTATGTTGTTTAGCTAGGAGGACATGATATTGACGCGTAAACTGATTCATGTTGTATCAGACTTATCACATGGGATATTTTTACAATTCATATATAAGAATAATAATATATGCTTCATACGTCTTTTCTTGAAGAGTTCATCTGTATCTTCCTGCTCCGTGACGAACATGAAACGATCAGCACCAACCAATTGAGACATCTGTTCTTATTTGTGAAACCATTGAAACAACTCTTCATATTTTTATAATATAAATTTATTACAGTTGTCTCAAATGGTTTTCACAGAATCTGTAGTTTGTCTACATTTCTGTTCTTACAACCCGCTCCTAGCTGTCTGTCAATCCCTGTCTAGACGTTGTCCGCTCTGATGGTCAATCCTCAACTCTCTGAATCTCTCCCAAACTAACTACATCACGTGTTCACTTACGTCACCTAATTACGTGTCTCAGACCAACCTTATGTCCACAGCTAGTTATGTGTTTATTCAAAACCCCAAAATAATGTTTACATATATTTTCTATTTTCACATTCCTTTTGCGATTCACAGGTCAATCATTTCTGCCGCAATTTAATTGTTTATTCTTCTAATCATAATAACTGATCCAGCAACCATCCGTCGCTCAAATCAATAAATAAAAATATTTTTTTCACGTTCTTTTTCTCCTTCGTGGAACGGGTTTGAGCCTACCTGTATACTAGCACTTTTTTTTTTGGCTCAACACATACCTCCAAACACCCGGGCATGAAAATGGGATGCAAGTAAAAAGACTAGAAATATCAAAATAACACATAAATTTGTCTGAATGAGTATAATTTTGCATAAAGGTAACGGAGCTAAAAGAGTCTTTAATGCAAAATGAACTTTAATGTTCCAAAACGGATTCTACTTGTCAACAATTTGCTAACTTATGTTGACAGGATCCTGCATACAAACGTGGTGAGACGACAACAACTATGGATGGCAGTGATTGCTGAGAATGCAGTTCGGAGATTCGAAGTTCCTATCCGTCGCGGTTACCACCTGACAAAGGCCAGAGGAATAGTTGGCCGAAACAAGAACTAGTAAAGATGAAAATAATAGTCCGTCATAAATAAATTAATATAAATAATACTCATCTCAATAATGAATTCAAATTAAAATAATTTCGGCTACTGTTTACCGCGAGAAATACTTTTGAAATTTAAACATTTATTCTTTTTGTTAAATGTTTTTAATATCTGTCAGAGTGATCTAAACATTGTATGATGATCTGCGCATCTGGAACAACCATTGTGTGTGTGTGTGTGTGTGTGTGTGTGTGTGTGTGTGTGTGTATATATGTATATATATACTATATATATACACTATATATATATACACTATATATATATACACTATATATATACATTATATATATACACTATATATATATACTATATATATATACTATATATATATATACACTATATATATACTATATATATATACACTATATATATACACACTATATATATACACTATATATATACATATATATATACTATATATATATATACACACTATATATATATACATATATACACTATATATATATACACTATATATATATACACTATATATATACACATACACTATATATATACACTATATATATATACACACACTATATCTATATATACACTATATATATATACACACTATATATATATGTATATATATATATAAACTGTATATATATATATATATATATATATATATATATATATATATATATATATATATATATACAGCCTCCTTCAGTCTTTGACAGACTATGGATACCCAGGAAAAGGTGCCTGCGCATAAAATATTTATAGCAGAACGTGTGCAATCTCCAACCACACCTCTCCCGAGTCGACATTGCTAAATACCAGTAGCAAGTGAAGTGTATGTACAGGACGACTGGAAACAAATGCCGAGATAAGCAGAGAGCACATACAGCGCCTAGAATTCCCAAATGGTCTACCATCTGGTACTAACCAGGATCAACGTTGCTTAATTTCAATGATCTGATGAGAACTGATGTGTCAATGCGATTATGCCGTGTATATATATATATATATATATATATATATATATACACACACACAAAGGTTGTTCCTCCTATTTTTAAATTTTAGCTCCAAAGTTGTAATGCTATGAAGACGGGAGTGGTATCATTAAAACAAGCGATCTTTTGTGCTTCAGAATTTATTTTTCTACATAGTCACCACCATTCTTAATGCACTTTGATACTTATTTTTCTGCTGCTGCTAATAATGATGATGATGATGATGATGATGCTCCTTTTTATTTTACACTTTCTCTTAAGACTTACAAACTCTCATCACATTCTAACAATGGTGAGCTGTCTTATCCAATAAATATGACTTTGCACGAATTCATAACGGGTTAATCTTACAGTCACAATGATTCGGTTCACACTTAAGATCGCGCCTTTATTAATAATGACAGGCATTATTAGAAGCAACGTTCCCCTGGATTTGAATCTCGAGTTGCGGAAGACATCTTCGTTGAAGCACAGAAAATGCAATGTGCCGATCTGCCGACACCAAGAATTATCATTATTCAATAAACCACTTATCGATGCAACAGTGACACAAATGATAAAAATGTTGGTTTTCTTTGATTGAGTACCATATACGAATTATAATACTCGAATGTTGTTAATATATTTGAATTCATAAATTACTTTCAATCTGCCAATTTGAAGATTTTAGAATCACTTTTGGATGTCAAAGTAAACACATGGACATTTTTTTAAAAATTTATTCCGCCGTTATAAGTCTACATTTGCATTAGTTCGTATCTATCCGTTACACCTCCGCATTGTATCGTATCTATCCGTTACACCTTTAGTCCTTACACCTTTAGTTCGTATCTATCCGTTACACCTTTAGTCCGTTACTCCTTTAGTTCGTATCTGTCCGTTACACCTTTAGTCCATATCTATCCGTTACACCTTTAGTCCGTTACACCTTTAGTTCGTATCTATCCGTTACACCTTTAGTCCGTTACACCTTTAGTTCGTATCTATCCGTTACACCTTTAGTCCGTTACACCTTTAGTCCGTTACACCTTTAGTTCGTATCTATCCGTTACACCTCCGCATTGTATTGCCTTCTATATATTATCTTTATATACAACTTAAACAACACTTCAACGTTAATTTCTTATATCGAATATATAAATCTAATATATAAAAGGCTATATGTCTGTCTGCCTGCCTTCATTTCAAACTCTATGTCCTCCGAAACTAAAAGTCACAGAGCATCGCTAGAAGCCTCAAATGATTGGATTTTTTCTTGCAGACTGTTCTCATATGGGTCTTTAGTTAGTTAAAATAGTTTTTAAAGAGTAAAAAAATGGAGACAAAATTGAAAAAACCGTTATAAATTTTGTACATTCATCTTAGTTTATTTTTAATTTTTAATTTTTCATCAGTTCATATTCGTGTCAGGTGGCTACAGTGGTAACGTCATCAGCTTTGAATGCTTCGGTTTCGATTCTAGCTGATGGCACCCAAATACATTTATTTTTACTTTTGAAATACCAACAACTACAATAATACGTATGAAATCATATTTTAGCATATTTTACGCCCGGGCAAAGCCATGCGCCCCACCCTCCTCGCTATTATATGTATATATAGAAGAACACAATTTAAGACTGTAATGTATTCTTGACATGAATTTATAGAATATTGTAATATTTTTTAATTTTTCTTATTGGGGTATTCTGTCGAATAATAAATTATTGTAAATTATAATTTACAGTCTTAAATTGTGTTCTTCTATGACAAGCTTTATTTCCTATTTTGGTTGTATCGAGTTATTTTTATTTGGTTGGGATTACTATATAGATATTAATATTTTATTTCATATATATATATATATATATATATATATATATATATATATATATATATATATATATATTCGCTTTGAGTTTACAGACGCTTTCGGCTTGTAAACTTAATTTTTACTTCTTAATTATATATATATATATATATATATATATATATATATATATATATATATATATATATATAAAGCTGGACGTCTGTGTGTGTGTCTGGTTACGAATAGGCTCCTATATGGTTGACTATTTTAAAAAACTGATTACATATAATGATAGAAGATGTATCGAGGATCAGGGATGGGTATGTTTGATCTGGCAGAACGGTGGTTCATAAAAACTGTTGGGTCTGCGTTCGCGCCTGGCCTCTAAAGTATGGAAATAAAAAATGAAAAAAAAAAACGTTTACAAGGGGTTTTGATATAGATGTACATGAGAATACTTTGATAAGTATGTTTCAACTTAAATAGGGATGGTATAATAAAATTGTGGGGTCTGCGTTCGCGCCTGTACTCCATGGAAATATGGCACAAACTTTAACAAAGTCTTTTCATATATATTTGCGTAAGTATATTTTGATAATCATGTTTCAGTTTGAAGAAATATTGTATAATAAAATTATGGGTTGTTTGTTCGCGCCTGACCTCCATAGAATTCAAATATGTCACAAAGTTTAACAAGTTTTTTTTAAAGGGATGAGGGTCCACAATAACACCTTAACTTTAATCTTTATTCACGTTAGCTTTTATTTACTTTTTTGAGTTGAATCATATTGTGTCGAATAAATTCACCTCATAAATTCACGTTCTTATTAAAATGAAAGCAAAAAAAAAAAAAAGTCGGAACTTTAGACAATTCTCCACACAAATTTGGCATAACTCTGTTTTTTCCTTCTCCACTTGCACCTGGCACTCTTTCGAAAATAGATATATAATAAAAAATAAGAACGTTACTTGTTATCGTGTCAAAAGAAGGGAAAAATCCTGCTCACGTGATTACGTGTCTTTTTAAAAACATTTACATAACCTTTTTATTTTTATTTATATATCTGTTGAAGCTTTTTTGTCAGTGTTCGGGAAGGAATTCAGTTGATTACAACTATTTCTGCGTGTTCTTTACATTACAATAGTACAACCCTGAATCCGACGGCGCAATACTACACCGTTCAATACTGTAAAACTGAAACGAAGCTTTTCTGTTTGAAAAGGGCGCCATTTTCTTCTTATTCATATTTATATCGATAATTTGCTTTAAAAACTAAAGAATCGATATAAATATGAATAATTAATTACGTGTTTACTTTTTTAATATCCCATTTTGCTGTTTCGGATTATTTTACTAGTAAGTAAAGCTTCATTATTTTTCAAAACGACTACCCGAAAAAAATATACAATAAATAAATGTTACCAGTCAAAAGTTCAGTTCATGTTTTTTTTTTTGTATTGAAATTCTTTCTAATACTCTTTACTTGAAATAATTTCAGTGAACTGAAATTAAAACGAAATTTGAGGCGATAACTACTTAAATAAATTTTTATACAAACTACACATGCCACAATCGAATATTCCTCAAGCACAAAATAACGGAAAACATTAAAATATGTTTATAAATATTCCTTACGTTGTCGGAACTCTCTTAAATTGTTAACATAGAATGCTCAGGTGCCCTACATCAAATTGAAACAGGGGTTCTCCATTTCAAAATCGCTGCTATTTTGATTTTTTTAAAACCGGTTCGTGAATTAAAAAAAAAATTTTCACAAGCTACTTAAAAATACAAAGCAATCAACTTTTCTACCATAAAAGTAACTTTTATTGATTATGGTAACATTTATTTCTTGTATATTTATATTACTATATATATAACATTTTCTCTTTATAAGGAAACATTGTTTTGTTGGTCACTCTTGGCTACGAATAGAAACAAAGTTGATATAAAAAATATATTTTCGCGAAAATTATCTTTACTTTCATCATATGTTGCTTAGGGTAAAATTGAGTATTAAAACCTATCCCTTTACAACCCCTACTTTTCATAACCTATCATACTTTCATCAATCACAGTCAATTTTCTGTAGGCTGTTTTTGAACCCTGTCCACGACGGGTACTTCTGCTAGTATATATATATATATATAATATACATACATATAAATATATAATATACATACATATAAATATATATATATATAATATACATACATATAAATATATATATATATATAAATATATATATATACATATATACGTCTCTTTTGTTACGAATATATATATATAATTGATTGAGATTGTCGGACTGACTTCCTCATCTTGGTTGTTATTGTCACAACGTTTCAGCCGTTTTGCCCTCCAGCCTTCGTCAGGTGTTTTGTATCGAACTGGGGAACCGTTTGTTAGGAGTCTCGAACCCAACTCTTTATTATTATTACGGGGGTACCGTGTTCGGACTCCAGCTAGGATTTGGGACATAGTTGCAGGCTCTCCTAGACCATGTGAACTCAATAAGACCATCGATACAGTTCACAATGGAGAAAGAAAAAGATAACCAACTGGCCTTCCTTGATATACTCATATCACGCACAGAGCATGAGTTTAAGACATCCGTATATCGCAAGCCTACCTTCACCGGACAATACCTAAACTTCAACTCCCATAACCCATACAGTATCAAACATGGAATCGCACGCTGCTTACAACATCGAGCAGAGACAATAAGTTGCGACACCATTACATACCACCAAGAAATGGTCAGGTTGAAGAATACCCTCCGTCGTAACAACTACCCCGATAGCATACTATCCACCAGACGTGTTAATAGTATAAGAGAGGAGAATGAAACCCAAAAACTCCCAACGGTCTGCCTACCATACATACGAGGCATCTCCGAAAAGATTCAGAGAATATGTGCCCCCTACAACATCAGGACGGTATTCAAGAGCGAGGAAACACTCAGACGACACCTGGTACAAGTGAAGCCCCGCATGGAGGAGAACATGACCAAAAACTGCATATACTCCATCCCATGCAGTTGCAGAAAGGTTTACAAGGGTGAAACATGCCGCCCCCTTAAAGTAAGGGTGGAAGAACACCGAAAAGCGGTAACTAAAGGGGAGACGGAAAAATCGGGTATAGCCAACCATGGCTGGATGGAGAGGGGGAGCATCGCCCCCTATGGGATGAAGTAAGAATAATAAACAGAGAGACCCACTGGAAAGTGAGAAAACTTAAAGAAACAGCTCACATGCTCGGACATAACAACCTACTGAGCAAACCAAGCATAGAATGAGCTGAATGCAATTTGGACACCTCTGATAGAGAGAGAGAAAACCTTGAATAACAACATAGGTTTAACATTAACAAAAACCAACTAAGAATTGTCCTAGTGACATATGTCCGAGTGGTCCTAGACGTTGTATCAAAGTTTACAGTTACCCAAAGGTGCTGAGTTCAATCCTGAACGAAGGCAGTGAAAAAGTAACATTCAAAACAGAGAATCAGACATTATGTCCCAAAGCCTAGCTGGAGTTCGAACACGGTACCCCCGTAATAATAATAAAGGGTTGGGTTCGAGTTCCCCAGTTCGATACAAAACACCTGACGAAGGCCGGAGGGCAAAACGGCTGAAACGTTGTGACAATATGAGGAAGTCAGTCCGACAATCTCAATCAATGAAAACACCTCATCTCAAAAATACAGACAATTAATATATATATATATATATATATATATATATATATATATATACTAGTATTCGCGCCTGGCGTTGCCCGGGTGTATGTTGTTCAAAAAAAAAAGTGGTAGTAGGAAGACAGGCTCGTACCGCAAAGGAGGAAAGAACGTGAAAAAATCAGACGTCTCTTCTGTTACGACCACCGCCAAACATATCTATAAAAGTGAAAGTGTCTGTCTGGCTGTGTTTCTGGGTACATTTCCCGACACAATAACTGTCAATTTTTAGTCTACAGACTCGAAATTTGATATACAGGGTACTGAGATTTGGGAAAATCTTTGTAATCTATTTTCGGCCAAGGGGTCAAAGTTCAACGATTTGACCTTTGAGAGCTCTACCAAACTCCTCTGCCAATTTTGCGTATAAACATAAACAATTGAAATTTTAGATATAGGTTCCTTGGAAATGGATCTAACTTAATAACTTGATTTGAGCCCCAAACGATAACGGTTAAGGGGGTATAATTGGGTCAAATTAAAAAAAAAAAAATTGAGCCCTGCGGTCTCTACCAAATTGCTCGGACAATTTCTGGTCTAAACATTTGAAATTTTACATAAAGGATATTCAGATAGGGCAAGCTTTTTAATCGGTATGCGTCGAAAATTTGAGCTACAAATATATTATATATATAAATTTATATATAAATATATAACTGTATGTATGTATGTATGTTTGCATGTCTGCCTAAAACTTTGGACAAAGGCGACGGATTTTCACAAGATCAGTATTGTGTTAAAGCTCGACCCTTCAGACGACAAATACCGAAATTTTGGCTAAAACATTAATATCTTCAACCTCAACTGGCCACCTTTCTACACGGAGGGGTCGCTTTTTTCACTGATATTTTCGAAAGTCATCCCCTCTTTTCGATTGTCTAGCCTTAATTTAAACCTATGTTACTTCCGGTTTAGCGGTGGTCGTAACAGTAAAGACTTCACTTTTTTCCCCCGTTCTTTTCCTCCTTCGCGGTACGGGTTCGAGCCTGCCTTCCTAGCACCACATTTTTTTTTTTTGCTCAACACACACCTACAAACACCTGGGCAACGCCGAGCACCAATGCTAGTATATATATATATATATATATATATATATATAGCATCCCCACTATCCTGATGAGGGTTCAGCTTCGCTGGACTGGTCATGTAGCCTACATACCAGACTACAGACTACTTAAGAAGCTTTTGTTTGCTGAGCTCCAACATGGCAAGCGTTCCCTTGGCGGCCAGAGAAAACGATTTAAAGACACTGAAGGCCTTCAACGTTGATCCGTCATCATGGGAGCAGATAGCTTTAGATAGAGCCAAGTGACGGGCCGCTGTTCATGCCGGTGCCTGCAAATATGAAAGTAACCGAAAAGTTACTGCAGAGACCCAGAAGCGCAGAAAGGACAGGAAGTGTAATGTTTTGAAGCCCTCGACGTCTACTACCATCCCCTGTTCTTACTGCAGTAGAACTTTTCAAGCAAAGATTGGGCTTATCAGCCATATCCGTACTCACCGATGATGACCCCCCCCCCCTACCGTATAGGATGATCAAATGATCCTCGTCTTTCCGACAGACGAACAAAAAAAAAAACAAAAAAAAAAACAAAAACAAAAAAACAAAAAAACAAAGACAAAACAAATATATATATATATATATATATATATATATATATATATATATATATATATATATATATTGTTATGTAATCATGTAATTGGATTACATAGTATTTTATATTTTAATTTTAAAATTAATTTTATGCTGAGACAACACTCGTAAAAATTTTGTTTTATTTATTTGTTTTATTTTTTATTGTTAGCGAATATTTGTGTGCAGAGAGAGAGAGAGAGAGAGAGATAGAGAGAGAGAGAGAGAGATAGAGAGAGAGAGAGGGGGGATTCGTTTATTTCTTTTACTTCTCGTCTGCGTGAAAACGGAAAGGAAGAGAAGGGGAGAGAGAAGATTTGTAAAGAGAAGAATGAAAAAAAAAGACGAACAGCCGTTAAGAAGAGTAAGAAGAAAAAAGGGAGAAAAACCGAAAACCTCGAGAAGGCGAGAGGAGTACAACGGATTTCCGTTATGTCCCTAATTGAGGCAGAACAGGAAATCCGAATGTAGAGGGAGGAAAACATGGCTGAGAAAACTATAGACGACGAAATTCCACTGCACCTTTTAAACGATATGAAATATAGAATCCGACATAAGGAGAAATCACGTAGAAGAAGAAGAAAAACATAAGAAATAATTGTCAAATATTTCTCGAGCAGCGCTAATAATATAGAGAGACCAACAGTAAATGCTTGCTACGTATTGACATCTTAGCAGACGATAAATGAATGACTGGAGAATCGAGGGCGAAATTCGCCATATCTTTAAGGATGATGCCGAACGATATGAAAAAATAAATGAAAGATATTTACAACCCAAAGAAATATGAACTCTGGTCAAGATCAAAGTGTAGTATCTTTTCTTCAGATGCTACACTTCAATTTCTTGTTCTCTGTCAGTGGAGGAGAAATCCTTCACGACTGAGACAATTTTTATTTTTGTTCTTTTTCCCCACATTAAAAAACGACCCTTGTGTCTAACTCTGTCCCGTGGGGAGGCATTGTAAATAGGAACTAATATTGACACAGAAAAAAAAAACCCAAAAAAACAAAAAGAAAAAAGAAACAATTCTCATATAAACGAAAAGAACCGTAAATTATCTTTCTCTCCCCCCTCTCTCTCTCTCGTTGGCAGATTTTTCATGGACCTTTAACTGTAAATATGACGATATTCACTCAGTGAATTTGAATTTAATGATTGTTTGATTGATAGTTTTTGTTTTACGGCATATCAACCCTTTTCAGGTTATTTGATGCCGAATCCAAAGATTTTGAAGAACAATTTTTTAATAGAGTATATATATTTTTTTAAGTCGCTTTCTATTCAACCTATGGTTGGGACCCTAACAGGTACTACTACTCCGGATCAGAGTGGATCTGGGAGCAATGTCAATTAAAGGGTGGCTCCACACTCCCCAAAGCTGACGCCTCACCATCGGATATAGTTTAAGGTCATATCCAGGACTAGAATTTGAATTTAAAATAGGTCGGCTGTTCAGTAACTTGATTATCTTCCCTTTTTAGTTTTCTTCCTTTTAATGACATCTATCATCAGTTTTAATTGAATAACATTTATATTAATTGGTTAACGGTGTCGTTTTTGTTGTTTTTGCATATGTTACCTGCGTCTTGAGAATAGGATGTCCCATCCCTATGTTTCAATGTCATTTTTTGCCATGAATCTGGAGAACTTTACATTATTTTTGTTTTTTTAATCAGTTTGTCTTCTAACAAATTTTGCGGCCCATTTTTTACTTTTTTATCAGTTTGTTGAATCTTCGTTTTGTTTTTTCACCGTTCCCAACAGAATCAATATTTTTGTCATAACAATATATATATATATATATATATATATATACACACACACACACACACAGGATGTCCACAAAATCTGGCTACTTAATGTAGCCAGACTTTGTAGACACCCTGTAAATTATGCAGCCAGACTTTGTGGGCACCATGTAGATTATATAGCCAGACTTTGTGGACACCCTTTAGATTATGTAGCCAGACTTTGCAGACACCCTTTAAATTATGTAGCCAGACTTTGTGGGCACTCTTTAGATTATGTAGCCAGACTTTATGGGCACCCTTTAGATTATTCAGCCAGACTTTGTGGACACCATGTAGATTATGTAGCCAGACTTTGTGGGCACCATGTAGATTATGTAGCCAGACTTTGTGGGCACCATATAGATTATGTAGCCAGACGTTCTGGGCACCATATAGATTATGTAGCCAGACGTTCTGGGCACCATATAGATTATGTAGCCAGACTTTGTGGGCACCATATAGATTATGTAGCCAGACTTTGTGGGCACCATGTAGATTATGTAGCCAGACTTTGTGGGACCATGCAGATTATGTAGCCAGACTTTGTGGGCACCATATAGATTATGTAGCCAGACTTTGTGGGCACCATATAGATTATGTAGCCAGACTTTGTGGGCACCATATATATTATGTAGCCAGACTTTTTGGGCACCATATAGATTATGTAGCCAGACTTTGTGGGTACCATATAGATTATGTAGCCAGATTTTGTGGACACCCTGTATATATATATCTGTAGAAATATTTTTATTCACTTATATTTCCTTTCTATATATACCAATCCTTCCTTATTTAAGAAGCTCAATGTAATTACTGAGCATATAATGAATAAAAGTCTATATTCCAAATTTCATGATGTTGATCATCTTGCAATTCATTCCTTTAATTCAGTTGACACTAACAATTCTTGAAAGTATCTGTTTCGTAGCAGAAAATCAGTTAATTGTAAGATGGTAAACATCATGAAATTTGAAATATAGATTTTTGTCATTCATTCATTCATTATTTATCATTTCGAAACCAAGTGTATTTAATTCACACTCATGAATTTTTATTTATTTTATATGGTACGTCTTACACGTATTCGGTTGGATAGCAGAAGACTACTAAACAACTACGCAGAGACAAATGTATGTTTCTCCAAAGAACTGTTAGAAAAATTTTTTATATGGAATGAAAAAATGATTTGGAAAAAGAAGAAAAGAAAAAGGAAATGGAAATATGTAAAGTATGTAAAACCATAAATAAAAAAAAAACAAAAAAACAAAAAAAAAAACACTTGTTATATTGTTTATTGTTATAAGCATGCCTACCCTTAGTATGATAATTAAATACAACACACGTATAGGAAAACGCCTTACGTTGCCGTATTGGATTTTTGGAAAATTTAAAACATGGAAATAGGAGAAAAAAAAATCAAGACTACTTTATTATATAGATATATATATATACACACTTAACTTTATATAAACAGAGATGGAAGACTTACCGTAGTGATAATCGACATCCCGGTCCGTTCTTCACAAATAATGTATCAAAGTATTCGCTCTCGAAATTCATGGAATTCATGACACTGCACTTGCTGCCCTCAGTCACAGCAGATTTTGTCGTTTCTTTGTAACCATCTTTGAAATGCCCCCTCCCTTTAATCTTCGTTCGATGTCTATGAGCAGGAGAAAAAAAAGTTTTTCGTTTGGAATAATAGAGCTTGTTAAGCAATGACCAGTGCGAACCAATTCATCACTGATAAAAGTTCTGGAATTAATAAAAGTATGCACGTTTCCATGACGACAGAAAGGTAGGCGCCAGTGGCAGCACCCCTCCCTTTGATAATGTCGTGCAACTGAAACACCCTTTATTTAACTCATAATATATATATATATATATATATATATATATATATATATATATATATATAAGGAAAAAGTGTGCGAGTGCGTGAGTGCGTTCCTTATGGACTCGAAAACGGCTGAGCCGTTTTTCATGAAACTTCACACGAACGTACTTTATGTATCTGGCAGTGTTCTTATGTAGGTTTTGTATCGGAATGTCTTCGATAGTCAGTAATCGATATAATCAGATGGATGAAAGAACAAGCGATTTTGATCAAAGTTAACACCTTACCCAGCCTAATATCTCAGGTGAATTTCATAGGTTTTATTCACACACAAGCTGAAAGGCTCGACAAATAAAATCAACAAATCTTTGATATGACAGTGGCGCGTTCGAAATGATTCTTTCTATTTAAAGCACGATGGAACACCGATACTTAACTTTTTAATTTGGAACTTTAATTATCATCTCTAAAGCAGTAGTGTCAGGCATATAAAATCAATAGCAGGTTCTTTGATATGACAGGGGTGCGTTCGAACTTAATATTTCTGTTAGAGCACAATTGGGGCATGATACTTGACTTTCTGGTTTAAACTTTGGTTCAAGCGATTAAATTTATATGCACTAGTATATATATGTTTATATTATTTTTCCTTTTTTCTTCTATAGATAAGTCCCACCTCAGTTGTTGAGCTTTGTATTATCCTGATAAGTCTCCTTTTAAAGAATTGCTGTAATTCTTCTGAGTTCCCTCCATGTATCTATCTATCTATCTATCTATCTATCTCTCTCTCTCTCTCTCTCTCTCTCTCTCTCTCTCTCTCTCTCTCTATATATATATATATATATATATATATATATATATATATATATATAATTATTAAATCATTTCTCTCTGATAGGTTCATAAGAGTAGTAGTTGATGGGCAAAAATCAGAAGCTCACAGTATAAATGCTGGAGTCCCTCAGGGGTCTATCCTGGGCCCAACTCTTTTCCTGATCTACATTAATGATCTTCCAAATCACATCCTTACATCATTCGTAGACATTTTTGCTGACGACACTACCATCTATGGTAGCACATCTAAGACAGTAAACGACCAAGTTCCCTCCGATTCTCTCTCCTCTGATCTTGATCACGTTGTACAATGGGGAAAGGAGTGGCTGGTTACTTTTAATGCATCTAAAACCAAGCTTCTATCTTTACATCATCAACGTTCTGATCCCCCATCTGGCATCAATTAAAATGAATGGCTCTCGTCTTGGGGAGGCCTCAAGTTTTGACAGGCTTCTGGGCTTGACCTTTACTCCTGATCTTAAATGGAATACGTACATCAAATCTGTTGCCAAGGCCGCTGGAAAAATGGTGGGATCCTTCTATCGATCCAGTAGATATCTCACTGCTGATGCAATTCTCTATCTATATAAGAGCCAGATACGTCCAAGGATGGAATACTGTTGCCACATATGGGCAGGAGCTGCTAGAAAAGACTTGTCCTGCCTTGATAGGGTTCAAAATAGACTTTGTGGCCTGGTGGGAGATGTCCTTTTCTCTTTGCTGCAACCTCTGTCTCACAGAAGCGATGTTGCGAGTTTGTCTCTGCTTTATCGTTATTTTCATGGAAAGTGTTCGACTGAGCTTCAATCGATGGTCCCCCCTCGGCAAACTTTCACAAGAAACACTAGCTGAAAACATTATCAATAATTTTCCCCACTCTTTATCTGTGCCTAAACCTAAACATAGATTCCATGATCAAAGCTTCTTTCTTAGAACTGCACGCCTGTGGAATTGTCTTCCGTTTTCCTGCTTTCCAGCTGTCTATAATATGGTTGTCTTCAAGTCCAACGTGAACAAGTTTCTGATGAGCCGTTCCACTTAAGTTAACAAATTTACCGAACTTCTATTACTATCGATTACTATATTGTCCTTTTGACTACTCTACACTCTTTAACCCTTATCCTTGAGTGACCTATTGGCCTTGATAAGTGGTGACGCCTATGTAAAAAAAATATATATATACATATGTGTGTGTTTGTGTGGGTGTATATATGACTACTTCATTTAATCACATAAATTAATATACGAAAGTATTATTTTATGCGTAAACTTTAAGTATTTACTTCAACGGTGTTCAATACATATGTAGAGCTAGGTAGTAAGTTATAAAAATATATATGGCAATCCAGCTACACAGAATATTTATTTTATAACTTCCAATATATATATATATATATATATATATATATATATTAACTATAATAATTATTAAATACCCACAGACACTAGTGTTTCATCGTTTCGGGAATCATCAGTGCAGGGTGTTACGATTCACACCAGTTGATCGATTCGAACCCGGCAACAGAAGCCATCTTTGTCTTAATTGGCAAGGACCCAATCCATTCCGCTGCTGCAAGAAATATTGTTGAAATTTAAACATATATTTTTAAAGTACTTTTTAACGTATGTCAGTGATCTAATCATTATATGATGATTTGCCCATAAGAGCTAAATTGACCGACTTTAATTCAACTGAAAGTGCTCAACGATAAATAACCAGTTTTTAAAGGGGCCGATATAATATTTTACTATAATAGTTATTAAATACCTACAAACACTAGTGTTTCATCATTTCAGGAATTATCAGTGCATATATATATATAGTCATCCACATACAGTACTGTTTCGCTCTTTCACAGCTCATCAGTGCGGCTATACAGGCTTGAAACCTGATCGTTTGTAAGACAGTCAAGGCTCCTAACCACTACACTATCGGCGGCTGCTGCGTGAGTCATGAGTTTAACGATACTCGATTTGTTTACACAAAGAGCATCGCTAGGTTTGTCAGAAACTTCGTGAAAAATATTGAAAAATCCACCCCCTGTTTTCCAAGCTTATACCTACTTGAAAAATGCAATTCAAACCCTTTTTTTTTTCAATTAAAAGAGCAAGGGCCAAGGTTTCATTTAAAAACAAAAACAAAAAGAAATCAACGTGATTAAAAAAAAAAAAGGTTTTAAACTTCGGACTTTACAGGTAAATTTCTAAAAGGACACTACTTTTTTGTTTTAAATTTGAATGTATTATTTATTGATCTTTTATCTTCAATTTGTGATATATAGAACTTTGGTGAGTAAATTAATTATTTACTTTTTAATAGACATTTCAAAATGGGGGGCGTAAATTAATTCGATCCCCTGTCTTTCCAAGCTTATAACTACTCGAAAAATGTAATCCAAATCCTAATTTTTTTTCAATTAAAGGAGCAAGGACCAAGGTTTCATTAAAAAAAAAAAACAACAACTTGGTTTTAAATAAAAAAAAAGTTTTAAACTTCGGACTTTACAGGTAAATTTCTAAAAAACACTTCTTTTTTGTTGTTTTAAATTTGAATATATTATTTATTGATCTTTTATCTTCAATTTGTGATATATAAAACTTTGGTGAGTAAATTAATTATTTACTTTTTAATAGACATTTCAAAATGGCGGGGGGGAGGCGTGAATAAAAAAACGTTTTTCTAAAATATTATATTCGGTTTATTGGAAAGAGCATAAAATTTCACATTGAACCTGAAAATATCGTAAAAATAGAATAAATAGAAAAATTTTGATAATTTTTTAAAGTTTAAAAATTGAAAAATACTGAACTGAAATTTCATTACTGTTTTTTTTTTAATAAAAAAATATTTCTATGACGTTTTATACAACTTTAATAGTTTATTTTGGAAGTATAAGCCATAAAGAAAATAAACAACCCACTTTTAAAAGAGAAATTACGAGTCTTTTTTTTATATTTTATTCGCAGTTTCGTGTTAGGGGTGTCAAAAATTCCTACAAAACTTCTGATACACCTAGAGCATCGCTTATACGCTAATGGTAACTCGTGTATCATTTCTCAATATGCTCAACTGAAGATGAGGAGCATTAAAACAATTATTTGCTTGCATAGTCAATAAAGATACTTTTGGGACCAATATGAGTTTCTGTTCTCAGTGAAGAATAAAACGTCATCTATGTGAAAACTTACTAGCTTTAGGAAGCGATGAAGAGAGCGTATCAAAACAAAACGAAGAAGAAAAAAATCGGATTGGACAGATTTTCTCCTGACCAAAACCTCAGACCATGTAGAGTAGATTACATATTACATTATATATATACTAGCGGGGGTACCCGGCGTTGCCCGAGTGTTTGTTTCCGGGACGGGGGGGGGTTAAAAAATGTTATGGTAGGTAAGTAGGAAGGATCAAACCCGGAGTCATGAGTAAAAGTAGGAAAATAAAGTGTGAAAAAAAACAAAAACATCTGCAACGTTAACAGTTCGGCCACCAAGAAAAGTCCATTCCAGTTGTTTAGGAAAAAAAAAACAACAACAAAAAAACGACTACGGTAGGTCGGCGCGAACGTGAAAATATAATGTGAATTGTTCAGCACGCTAACCACTACGCCACAGAGCACTGCAGCTTAGTTTAGTGATTTTAAATAACTTCACATGAAAGAACTACGAAGCCAAACCGGTGTTCTCTTCTCAATTGTTCCTTGTGAACGATCCCCAAACGGTGTTAAGTGGTGGCAGGGGGAGGAGGAATTTATTAGAGAGAAAATATTTTACCACTTCCATTGATCTTAACCAATTTTGGCCGTGACTTCTCAGCAGAAAAAGTATAGAAATCTAAGATTATCGAGGAATTTGAGAAATAATAAGCCTATAACACACCTCAGACCATGTAGAGTAGTGGAAAAAAAAACAAGTTTCAATCTTTAAACATGTCTAAATAATTTTTGTGGATTGTCCCTATTTACCTGGCTCCCCAGAAGGATCGCTTCTTGATCAGAGGCCAACCCAGTTCCCTCAAAACGAACACTATTGGTTGTGATAAAATAAAAATTGCTTTATTATAAAACGATTTCTCCTTCACTGACCAAGGACAGAAAATATGAACTTTAGTATCAGAACAGATACTACATGTTGTTCATACCCAATTTCTTTACATTGTTTTAATATAAAAAGTAATATTTATTTTTTCTTTGCATTTTTGTAAACTACACTGTTGATGTCCCTAAATGCCAGAAAGCTTTCTGTTATAATAATTTCTTACCTCGAACAGCTAGACTTTGGAATTCCTTTCCTGCTGCCTGCTTCCCTGGTTGTACTGATATGCAGAGGTTTAAATGTAACATAAACAAATATTTTGTTAATATTTCCTAGACATGGCCCCAAATAGTAGCCCCTTACGTCGAAGTGGGGATATGCTTTGTAAGGGGTGAACATGATTTAAAAAAAAAAGAAAAAAAAAAGATACTGCATGTTGTTCTTAGCCAATTTCGTTTACATTTTTTTAATGTAAAAAGTAATATTTATTTTTTCATTGCATTTTTGGAAGCTACGCTGGAAAAAAAAGCACCGGTTTCGTATGTCTGACAGACTTTCTACATCAGTGTTTACTTTCATGACACCAAAAGGCCAAGGATTTCTCTTTCACTGACCAAGGATAAAAAATAAAATAAAAATAAAACATAGTCTCATCGCGCCTGCAATATTAACAACGCATGCGCACAAGTAAACCACTTGACTCCAAATCACTTATCCTCTCCACGTGATCGAAACGAAATTATATTTGATGTAATAATGTGAGCTGGGTTTGTTTTACATTCCATAGAGGTTCGGAAAAGTAAAAAAAAAAACAACAAATCTATAACTAATAAGATGTCGGTGTTTCTATTTAATCAAAATGTTTATTCGGTTCGGAAAACAAGTAGTGTCGAGCGTTACACGAGCACAAGAAAAATGCCTGCGTAGTATCTCATGTTAAAAATATACAAAATACTGTAAAAACCATGCCAATAAATGCTCTCGCAAAATTTATTGGGTGTTTTTTTAAAGTATTTTATATAATTTTTAACTCATTGTCAAGACTTCAAAGATATGCGATACCATGCGACCATTTTTTTCTTGTGCTCGTATAATACTCGACACTACTTGTTTTTCAAACCGAATAAACATTTTACAATAAATAAAATTATTTAAAAAAAGCTAGCCAGCTAGGCAGAAGAGTAACTGATCTTGCATTTGGTAACAGTTATTTGTTATATTTTTGTTTTTTGACCACTTTTTTTGAATCTCTGTGGATTGTAAAACAAACCCCAGAACATATACTACATTTTGCTCCTAGCTAAACAGTCTGGTGTGTCTATTTATTTTTGTCTTGTCTGTGTATGTCTAACTGTCTAAAAGTGAGGGACAGAGACACCGCACGTTTATCTATGTCGAACACTTGTGCAGGTTTTGATTTTACCGCCACAGTTTAGCCGCCACAAATGCCAAGTTATTTACATCGTTCAGTTGCCGCTGTTGGTTCGATGCGACATAAAGAAACACTCACACGTGATGTCAACAAAGCCAAGATCGAAATATTGTTAGCTCTTGTTCGCGTCTCTCTTTGAGCAGACAAACTTGGCAATTATTTCAATGCAATTATCTCCAAATTGTTCGCAGAGATCTTGGAAAATATGGACACCACCCTGTCCGACCCGTCATCTGCAGACCACCGTGTCAGATCCGAGCAACTTTGTATTTAAAATCGTCGCTGCCGATTCTCCGAGAGTGAATGGAAATTGGTCGAGGGTTGTGCATACAAACTATAAATAGATTAAGCTATCAATATATACTAGTTGAAATACCTGTGTGGCACAGGGCAATGAAGATTCGTTACTTATATGTACCTTACACTGTGTCGTATAATGAATTTTTTAAAAATATTAATCTGTAATATGAATCTCACCTGTGTGTTTAAATGTATGTATGTATGTATGTATGTATGTATGTATGTATGTATGTATGTATGTATGTATGTATGCTTAAAACTTTCAACAGAGGCGATGGATTTTCACGAGATCCAAATCCAGATTGCTTTTTATCGTAAAGACTTCAAACGCATATACCATTTGTTTAAAAAATCTTTTGGTCCTCAAACACTATCTACATCTCCCCTACTCTTAAGTGATGGAATTGCCCTTATAAAGGATCCTAACAAGATTCTCCTTCGTTGGATGAGCATTATTCTGATCTCTTTGACAACCCCTCTAATGTTAGTGAGGACGTCATCAACGAATATTTATCACAACAGAAGCTTATCCATGAAATGTCTGAGTTCCCATCTGAGAATGAAATTAGAGACGCAATCAAGGAGGAGGTGAACGTTGGGAGGGCTCCAGGGCTTGATGGTATTCCTGTGGAAGTCCTCTTACATGGGGGTGATAAGCTTGTTCATGAAATTCTTCATCTTATCACTTATGTCTGGAAAGGTGTTCCCGTCTATCAGGATTGGGTTGATGCAATTCTTATATCACTGTACATGGGAAAGGGGTTCAGGACCGACTGTGGAAGTTATCGTGGGATAAGTTTATTGGAAGCAGTTTGCAAAGTATTTTCCAGAGTTCTACTCAATAGATTGTTAAAGTATATTTGTCCATCCGTCATTCCAGAAGGACAAAGTGGCTTTCGTCTGGACAGAGAAAGCACGAACATGATCTTCTCTGCTCGGCAGTTGCAGGAGAAATGTGCAACACCATGTTCTGCTTTATCAGGTTTTTGTTGATTTGACTAAGGCATTTGATACAGTGAACAGAAATGCCCTATGGATATACCCAGGGAGTTCCACACTAATATGAAGGCTCGCCTGAACTTCGATGGACTCTTATCAGAACCCATCTCAGTTGACAATAGTATGAAGCAGGGTGATATCCCAGCACCTACACTTTTTTCTGTTTATTTTGCAACTATGCTTTCCTTTGCCTTTAATGACTGTTTTCTGGGTATTTATTTGCGTTTCAGAACCACGGATAAGGTCTTTGATCTTCGTCGTTTTCATGCTTCTACAAGGACCTTTCAGCACCAGTTCATGAATTGCTTTATGCAGATGACGTCGATCTCGTAGCCCATAGTGAGAGAGATATGCAGGGTACTATGGACCTGTTTTCAGTCTTAAGAAACTATGGTCATGTTCACACCTCCACCCGGTAGTTTGTATGTGGAACCAAATATTTTTGTCAACAGCCAGAGACTTGCTGTGGTTGACACATTTGTGTATTTGTGCCAGAGACGGAACCCTGGATGCTGAGGTCAACTATAAGATACAGCGTGCCACTAAGGCTTTTGGTGGCTTGGAGAAGCGAGTGCGGTCTGACAGGGGTATAACTCTTCGTACAAAGATAAGTGTCTATCAATCTTGTATTTTACCATCCCTGCTTTACGCTTCTGAAGCCTGGATAACTTATGGTAGACACATAAAAGTCATAGACTGCACCAGAAATTTCTGAGACACATTCTGGACATCAGGTGGAACTCTTTTATACCTGACATGAATGTCCTCATGCGAGCTGATGTACCATGTATCTAGAAGTTGATTATACGCAACCAAATGAGGTGGGCTGGGCATCTGACAAGGATGGACGACGAGAGATTGCCAAAGCGCCTGTTCTATGGTGAAATTATACAAGGAAAGCGTCTCCAACATAAACCTAGAAAACGCTTTAAGGACAACATCAAAGATAATCTTAAAGATCTCGGTATTGACGTGGCTAGTTAGGAAACTGCTTCCAATGATCATAAAAATTGACGCTCCTTGGTTTATCATGGCTGTGATAGCTTTGAGAAGAAAAAATATGAGCATGCAAAAATGAAGCGGGATATTTGGAAGAAAAATCTGTCAGATCAATCAGGTCTGTCGGAGGCTTTCGTGCAGAACAACATCTGTGATTTATATGGTAAAATGAGATTATCCGGAGCCACAAACGATCACATGGAGATCAGTCTTGCTTTGATGGGGAAAGCACTGTGGGGCACAGATGTTCTATTTGCTCTGTGGTCGGTAAATCGAGTGGAGGCCTGAAGCGTCATATGAGCGTCCACAGTAGAGCAGCACCAGTTGGCATCCCTCAATCTCAGATTAAGTGTGACCTTTGCAACAGACTGTGTAAGAGCAGGGCTGGTCTGAAGAGCCACCTTCGTTCCCACAGTAGATAGAAATTGATACATTCTTGATCACATCTCCACATGTATATATGCATGTGTGTGTATATATATATATATATATATATATATATATATATATATATATATATATAATAAAAACAAATAAAAAATAAAAAAAAATAAAAATAAAATAAATAAATAAAAATAATTTAAAAAATTATAAAAGGTATTAAATGGAATAACAAAAAACAAAAAAACAAAACAAAACAATATTTCCAAAATACAGAGAAATGAATGAATAATCAACAAGCAAGGGAAAGATGTTCTTCTTCTGTCAAGAAGTGACAATCACCATGTATGTCTGCTTAAAACTTTTAACAGAGGCAATGGATTTTCACAAGATCGGTATCGTTTTGAAGCTTGACCCTTCGGACGACAAATATCGAAAAATTGCGTAAAAACATTAATTCCTTCATCCTCAACTGGGCAATTTTCTACAAGGAGAGATCACTTTTTTCACCGATATTTTTGAAAGTCATCCCCCCTTTTCGATTTACTAGCCTTAATTTAAACCTTCGCCACGTCCGGTTTGGCGATGGACGCAACAGCAAAGACGTTACGTTGTTTTTTCACGTTCTTTTCCTCCTTCGCGGTACAGGTTCGAGCCTTCCTGCTTACTATCACTTTTGTTTGGTGCTCAACAAGCCTTCAAACACTCGGGCAATGCCGGGCACCCAAGCTAGTATAGTTATAAGAGGTGGAAAAAAAAACTATCACATTAATTCTCTCTTTCTTTCTCTATATACGCAAATGAATATCTATCTATGAAAAAAAGAACACTCCTGTCGATTTTCAACACATGAGGTGCCGCCGCAACAACTAAATTGTTCTGAAATCCACACAGATGATTTGTTTATAGTGGTAAAGGCTTTGTGTAAAACTAGCCACAGCTTTCGGTATTACTGCTGCTCTCTATCGGTGCAGATGACTACCACAAGACAGAGCATGCAGGTTATTACATCAGAGTTTTTCCTTCTTTTAGATGCATGTCTTGATGCAGACTGGGGGTGCAACTTTCCCAGTGAATTTATGCGCCCACAGATACCAGCCCGGAAATTTCTACAACACTGCACACAGTATATACAGTGCCTAGTTCTATCTATCTATCTATCTATCTATCTATCTATCTATCTATCTATCTATCTATCTATATACAAGCGAAAATGTATGTATGTATGTAAGTATGTATGTGTGTATGTTTGTGTGTCTGCTAAAAACTTTCGACAGACACAACAAAAATTCACAAACTCGGTATCATATCGAAGCTCTATCCTTCGCTCAAAAAATATCGAATAATTGGCCAAAAATCTTCATTTTTTCACCACGAAATCGACAATTTTCGATAGGGGGTCAACAAAAATGGCCATCTCGACCGGTTCTACGCATGCGTCAGATGACGTCATGACCTGATTTACTTTAAATAGTTGAAGGACTGAACAAATTTCATGTACGCCGCGTTAGGTCAGTTGATTAGCGCGTTGGTTCATTATCTAAACGTCTTGGTTCGAATCGTGGTGTGAGATGTCTTTTTTTTTCGATTTTTTAAATTTAATATTGAACCAGTGTTATTTAAGCCATATTTCACGTAACATTGGTTTTTCTGCTTTTTTTTTTACTTCGCTTATCCACTTCCGATCACACACCCAAAAACACCCGGGTACCCACCGATTTTTAAAATTTTAATATCGAAACAGGCTTATTGAAGCCATTTTTTACGTGTTCGTTTTTCTGTTTTCATCGTTTATTTGCCTTACGTTATTTTTTTTTTGTTTTTTTCCCCGCTTAAGTGTTAACGTTGTTTTCTTTTTTTACTTCGCTGACAACAAACAAACCTACGTCGTCGTTGTTGTCGTAACGCTTGACGACTTCCGGTCGCGCACCTTACAATTTGGTTCTTAAATAAATTCAAACATCTTTCACTAACTCACTCTGGCTGGCCGATTTTATTTTCAAACTTCGCCCCAGGGCTTCCGGTTCGATCCTACTCCCCTGGTTCTTTTTTATTTAACACCACACACACCTACAAACACCCGGGCAACGCCGGGTACCCCGCTAGTATGTATATATATATAAGAAATTTACATTCCGAAGCCCCAAAATATGATGTTTGTATTTCTTTCGTATATTTTATTTTGTCTTAAACGTGTTTCATACGAACACAAAACAGCCAATCAGAGACAGTTAATATTTTCCTCGGAAAATAAACAAACAAACAAACAAACAGTTCCAAAGTTTTTTTGTTTTTTTTAATAAAGAGGATGAAAGCTGGTAGCTATGAAAATTGAAAAAAATGTAATTTCCAGGTGATGGTCGAACGACGGCATTACAAATATACATACGTAACGTAATAGCGATTGGTTCATGTTTTAATTTTTAGCCTTGCCGCAAACTTGTCTTCATAGCTCAGGCATTAACATCAAAGGAAAAAGTAAATCGTAAGCTAAACGTTTAGTTTCGATTCTCGCACGAGTCATTGGATCCAATAAATACGAAATCTTCATTAAAGGGGTCCTCCCTCCCCCCCTCTCTCTCTCTCTCTCTCTCTCTCTCTCTCTCTCTATATATATATATATATATATATATATATATATATATATATATATATATTAAAATTAAATTAATAGAAATCCAGTTAAATTCAAAACATAACAGTTAAAAGATGAAACTCGTGCAGTATTTTCATTTTTAAATAAATATTTTTTAAGACCTCTTATTTTCAGCCTTTATCAAGATGGTTTAGACACAATATATATATATATATATATATATATATATATATATATATATATATATATATATATATATATATTACACTCATGAGCAAAAAATAAAAAAGGGCCAAGAGTGAAAGAAGGAAAAAAACGATTTTTCAATATTTTCCCATGAATTTTTGTTAATTTTAACTGAAAATTTCTATTTTGCAGATCATTATTATTATAGCATATAATAATAAGTGGAAAAATAAATCCTAAAAATGGTAAGACCGCATCTTGGCGAGGATATAAAAAATCAAATTGCAGGATTAAGGCAGTCCAAAATGATTACAAGCAGATTTTTGATATTTAAAGAATAGAAAATGTGAAAACATCTGTAGTGAAGCGAATTAGTCAAAGGTTCGAAATCGAATGCTTGGTAAAAGGGAAATCTGGATGTGGTCCTCTAGAGCATCCACTTTGAAGGACGCCCACAGGCTTATGAATTAACTGTTTTGAAGGATCGAAAGAAACTTATGTTGACCTTAGCAAAGAATTAAAACAGGGGCTGTAAATTCTCTTTCGAGATATACTATATCTAGACGAATGAAAGAAATGTTTTTTTGTTTTTTTAAAGCTGTGCAAAGAAGCCATTATAATCTAAGAAGAATATCACTGATAAAAAGAGATTTTTCTCGTGTTATGGCAAGAAAGATACAGTTTGGTTCAGTAATATTAGAAACGGAACTGTTACCAAATATCCGGAAGCTGGGAATATCCTAGAACATTATTTTTCAACATGATAATGCCCTTGCATAGACTGCTAACGTCACAAAAATAGTTTTCTGATAACTCAATTCATGTGATATTTTGACCAGGTCAAATCCCGGATTTAGACCCAATCGAGAATATTTGGTCCATAATATCTCGTGCATTGGTTGAAAGAACTTTTTCGAACAATGACAAACTGTGGGAAGCTGTGCAAAGCGGATAGAATAGCATCTCCTCTTCACAGTGTTCCACTTTGTTTGAGAGCATGTTTTTTTTTACATGGAGGTCACCACTTATCAAGGCCCGGTGGCCACTCAGGGATAAGGGATATTGCATGTACAGTAATCAATGAGACAGTATTGTAGTAATCATTAGTATTGGAGATTTGATAGAGTGTCTTACTTAAGAGGGCGGTTTGTCAGGAATTTGTTTATGTTGGACTTGAAGACATCCAAGTTGTAGTCAGGTGGGAAACAGGCAAACGGAAGAGAGTTCCACAGTCATGCACTTCTGAGAAAGAAGCTCTGCTCATGGAATCTACGCTTGGATTTAGGCACAGATAAAGAATGGGGAAAATTATTGACAGCAGTTTCATGTCTAAAAGGATTGATCTTTTAAAGAAATCAAAAGGGAATGCGATTCCATCTTAAGCATTTATTAAAGTAAATGTCTTATTCTGTGTTATTGGTCTCGTTTAAGTTTCCTTGTTCAATTGTTCTTTGTTCAATATAGTTTTTAGTGCAATAAAATGTATAAAATTTGTTTGGCCCATTTTTTTTTTTTTTTTTTGCTCACGAGTGTGCGTGTGTTGTGATTACTTTACTTGTAAATATTAACTCTTTAATATTTATAATATATTTTAAGTTTACCATTTTGATTACCTTCGTAAACTTATTGTAATTTTATATATATATATATATATATATATATATATATATGAGAGAGAGAGAGAGAGAGAGAGAGAGAGAGAAATAAAAAGGAACAAACCGAGTTATGAGTCCATTTCGTCCTTATTTCGAGACTTCCATCGATATGAATTCAGAGGAAGTCTTGAAATAAAGACGAAACGTTGATGAACACATGACTCGGTTTGTTCTTTTTTATTTTTCTATTTTGTCAGAATACTATTTCCATTATTGTCAACACACACACACACACACACACACACACACACACACACACATATATATCATGTAATACAAGAGACATTTTCTGTTGATTCATAAAATAAGGTTGAAGTCAATTGAGTTGTACTATAGGTCATGCTTTCTCCGCTGTTTGAGATGGCATCTCAATTCTGCAGGCAAACAGCAGGAGCACTACTAGCCCGCAAAGCAGGTTAGTATGTCAGCAGGTGGTACTCATTCTCTCTCTTGGGTCTGCCAGCATTTGAAATGTTGTTTCAAAGCGCAAATCGACCTGCAATTCTTATTGCTAGTCTGACAGATTCTGAAGCGATATTGGATGTTTGCTGTCTCTGAGGAGCATAGCTGCACTGCACCGCAGAATGAACCCGTGCTTGATCGGCAAACCTAGCGGCAAGGTTGGCAACTGGGAGATGTATATGAAAAGTTAGCGCTTTGTCAATAGATGTTATTGAAATTGAAATTCTTGAGTTTAAAAAGCCACCAATGAAGATTTTTTTTTTTTAAATAAGCAAACATTTATTTGTTTAGAATTCACTAAGGTTTGCCGACACAACGCCATCGTCAGAACTAGAATCAGTTTGTGGTTTTTCTTTTTCTTTCCCCAATGACATGGTTTAACCAGAAAAAGTAATATCCGTGTGGTCTTCTTTCCATAGTGCCATTTTCATTCAGAAAGAATGCGCTGTACCTTTGTGGCGACAGTATGTCGTGAGAAAAGAATACAAAAAAAAAAAAAAAAAAAAAAACACAAACTGATTCTATTGCTGATGAGGGCGTTATATCGTCGAAACCTCAATTACCATGCTCCTAGCCTGAACCTCATCTGAGAAATCGCGTCAATAAATCAAGAAAAAAAATGGCTAAGATATTGATTTGATGTTTCCTTTTTAACTTTATATATATACTAGCAGGTTGCCCAGCGTTACCCAGGAAATATTTCATTTTTGACCACCCCCATACATGATGTCATACACGACGTCATTTCTATGACGTCATGTTAACGTCAGCTTCTATGACCTCATATGACGTCATAACAGATATATATATATATATATATATATATATATATATATATATATATATATATATATATATATGAAATTTATTACTGTGAGTCATTCTGGACGTACAGTAATAAATTTCCTATATACTGTTCTGGCTACACATTGAGCACTCTAGTCCGGTTTTTTCACCACTGGTGTATATATATATATATATATATATATATATATATATATATATATATATATATATATATATATATTAGACGATGTACCCGGAATTGCCCGATATTAAACGTAACGTTGAATTGCTTTTAAAGCGGAAGTAAAAAAAAACAAAAAAAACGAAAAGAAACTGAGACATGTGCATACGAGTATTATATATTTTCTAAACAGTTCACTTCTTGTAAGTAAAAGAAAAAAAATACATGAGTTGAGATTGCAACCAAAACCTAAAGACAGGGAGTCAAGTACGATAACCATTAGACCAGCATGACACGCAACAAAAAAATATTTTCAAAACTATGTACGTATAACATAAAATGCTGTTATGTTCCACAGCCGCGCATGCGCATTAGTGAGATTGTTGTCAAATAAATAACAAAAAAACAAACAAAAAAAAAACGATGACTCCCAAGTTTCAATTTTAAGCCTTTGGTAGCCCTTTTTTCCGAATGAAAATGTATTAAAACGTTTTCCACATGTCTGAATATTCTATATACCAAATTTTAAGCCTATAGATAAAAAAATTCGTTGAATATATAGGTTGAGAAGTGCCCTCACATACGCATACACACATACTCACTTTTATGGATATATAGATAAAATCTATCTCTCTATTTATCTGTCTATTTATCCATCTAAGGCTACACGCTTGAAACAAGAATAGGTTTGATTTATTGATAGTAGAATTGTCTGTAGCAAACCATGGCACCACAAATAAAAGTACTAAATATAACCAGTTCTCAGGGATAGTTTCATGGAGGGTGAATGTTCAATCCTCCGTATAGACGATGCTAAAAATCATTCAAACACTACCGTGTTTGAATATATTGTTAAGTGACAGTTTTAGTCATTTAGAACTGCTTTAAAGCTTCACCGCTCACCAATTTTTTGACCCAATTTCAAACAATTATTACAGTTTATAGATCACCTTCTCATCTATATTGTGAAAAAAATATTTTCAATTTTCGTTCAGTAAAACAAAAGTTATGATAAATTTTCTGATGTTCAAAATCGTAAAAAAACGTAAGGAGGTGAGCGACGCTTTTTATGACTGGTTTCCATAGCAACTACGTCGTTTAAGCGACTACTGTTGCTACTAATTCATTGCTCTCGCGAAAAGAGAAGTTACAAGTGAAACAGAGAATAAAAGCATGAAAGGGAGATAATCGGGTGATTTTATTGAAAACAAACATTGTTATTACATATGTGTATGTGACGTTTAGGAGAGCAAAAAAATAAGACTGAAATTAAACAAAGAACAAGTGAATTTACTGGAAGCCTGGAAAAGTCATGGATTACAATAGAAAAATGCGAGCATGAAAAGTAATATGGTTAAGCTTAAACATGGAAAAGTAAAGGAGTAGTTGTTAAAACTGGAAAAGAAAAGGACAAGATATTCTAGTAAAAATATAATAAATTTATAACTTAAAATATTGCAGCATTTAGAATTTTTTTTTTAATTCAATTTATAACATTGTATAATCAATTCTTAAAGCTGCAATATTTTAAGTTATAAAATTATTAGATTTTTTTTTAGAATATCTTGTCCTTTTCTTTTCAAGTTTTAACAACTAGTCCTTTACTTTTCCATGTTTAAGCTTAACCATATTACTTTTCATGCTCGTATTTTTCTATTGTAATCTATGATTATTTTTTGCTTAAGATTTCTGTGCGGCCATTGCTGGCAGAAAAAAATTTGTAAGGTTATTAAAATAAAACGTTCCGTTTTAAAGTTTGTACAGGTTCTTGAGTTATATATAAAGATCTACAAGTTTGACATAATGGAGCAGGAGAAGGTCAGAAGTAACATCGGCCAAAACCTTGTAAGAATATCATCCAAGATGAGAACAGTAGTATGAATAAAGGAAATAATAAAAAATCGATGACCATCACAAAATCTGATTTTTTGGCCTTTATCATCTGACACGCATGATAATCAGTAGAGCTTGGACAACAGCATATTCTTTTCATTGTTTTGACTCTCGAGTGTGTATCCGTTGATATCTTATATGCTTTTATATAGAGTGATGTGGTTTTTGGTTAATTAACTGTGTCTAACTGTGTCGGATATATACTCGAGAATAAAAACAACGAAAAGAATATGCTGTTGTCATATCCTTAATAATTTGTTTTATTCTTTCCTTTTCTTCTTTTCACTTTCTTTTCTTTGTTTACTGTCTTTTCTTCCTATTTTCTTTTTTTAATGTTCTTTTTCTCTTTTTTCGCTTTCTTTTTCCTTTCTATTGTTTTTCTTTTCCTTCTTTTTTGTGCTTTATTCTCCCTGTTTCCTTATTTCTTCTTTTTTTTCCGATTTCTCTTTCTTTACCCTGTTTATTGCCTTTCATTTCCTTTTTCTTTATTTTTTTTGTTTCATTTTCTCTTCTTTTTCCTTTCTGCTTTTTTTCCTTATTGATTTTTATCTCATCCAGTAAAGAAAAATAAATAAGATAAAATCCAAATTTAAGTCTGCCTAATCCTAAAAAATAATCCCAAATCAAATCTTGCAAATTACAAACAAAAATAATCCCAACAAATTTAAATCCTAAAAAAAAAATCAAATTTAAAAAAAAAAAAAGAAAATCAAATTTTAAAAAAAAAAGAAGAAATCTTTCAAATCCAAAATCACTAAATGATAATTTTATTTTATTTTAATTTAAACAATATTTTCATCTCAGGCATGCCTTTATTACTAGCAGTTCAATCCAGCTTTATGTGAATATATATATATATTAAAAAGTTTGACTCATGTCCAGGTACCCTACATCTAAAATATCAAGTGTTTGGACCCAAAATTGGCGGAGGAGTTTGGTAGAGTCTGCGAAGATCAACTTTTTCAACTTTGACCTCTTGGCAGCCAAATTGTTGCCCAAAAACTGATTAAAAAGCTTGCCGCATGTCTGAAAACCCTTTATGTAAAATTTCAAATGATTAGACCCAAAATTGGGTGAATAGTTTGCTAGAGACCGCAAAGGTAAAATCTTTTGAACTTTGACCCTTTGGTAGCCAAATTCTCGGCTAAAACCGATTAAAAAGCTTGCCCTATGTCTGAATACACCTTTTGTAAAATTTCAAATATTTAGACCAAAAATTGGCTGAGAGCTCCAATTTTTTAAAAAATTTGACCCCAATTTTGACCTCTTAACAGTTATTTTTGGGGCTCAAATCAAATTGTAAAGTTAGGTCCATGTCCAAATAACCTACATCTAAAATCTTGAGTGTTTAGACCCAGAATTGGCGGAGGAGTTTGGTAGAGTTTTCAAAGGTCAAATCGTTAAACTTTGACGCATTTACAGTAAAAATTTCGAAAATCAATTAAAAAGATTTTCCCAAATCTCTATACCCTTTATGTCAAATCTTTAGTCTGTAGACTGAAAATTGACAGAGTAATTTGGTAGGGAAATGTACACACGCAGACAGACACACAGACAATTTCACTTTTATAGATATATAGATAACGTTTCTATAAAAGAGGTTTGTCCACAAATATCCAAGACACACTTAGACCTAGGAACTTCTGTACATGAGGCAGTCAAATTGTACCATCATTTTAAAACTTAAGCCAGATTCAAATTCATGTTTCAGTTTCCGTTGCAATCAAGTCTCGATTCAGTTCTATTTTGGTCTTCCTTTTCTTTTTTCATCAAGTGTAGCAATTTTGTTTGAGGACAATTTTATGGTATTTCCGAGTCAGCGTAGACGTCGTTTGCTGATTATTGGCAATACTATCTGCTGATTAGTGCGATCTCGGCCTTCTTGGTTGGTAATTTATCCAGAATCCTTCTAAGGGACTAAGTTTATCCCTAGAATCCTTCTAAGGCACTTGGAAACAAATGCATCTAATTTTTTCTCTTGTCTGATTTTAAGATGCCAAGTGTCACTTCCATATAGCAGTGTGGACAAGACGTTTCTGTTATAAAATTTTTATTTAGATCTGACTAGCGGGGTGGGGAGAGGGTCCAGCATTGCCCGAGTATTTGAAGGTGTGTGTTGAACAAAAAAAAAAAAGTGGTAGTAGGCAGGCAGGCAGGCTCAAACCTGTACCGTGAAGAAGGACTGCCAGCAACCATTGTACGAAAGTAATAAAGAACGCAAGAGAGTTGTATGCTCAATCCGTCAAGTCCAAAGTAGCTGAGCAGCGGCTTGGTTCCCACCAGTTTTGGCAAATAGCAAACAGAATCCTGAACAGAAGCGTGTGCTCTATCCCATCTATCATCAATGGACCTGAGATAATCTCGTCAGCATCAGACAAAGCCAAACTCTTTGCCAAGAACTTTGCAGCTAATTCTACCCTTTGCGATCAAGGCTGCCAACCCCCAATATTTCCTCCTGTATCAGAAAACATGCTATGTGATATACATATATCTGTACGTGATGTTGCTAAGCTAATCAAAAACCTTGATTCCAGTGACGATATTCCAATTATAGTACTCAAAAAACTTCAACCAGAACTAGCGCCCATACTTACAAAACTGTTTAAACGTTGTCTTAAAGAGAATAGCTTCCCTTCACCCTGGAAAATCTCATCAGTATGCCCTGTATTTAAGAATTTAGGTGATCGCTCATCCCCCTCTCAGTACAGGCCAATAAGTCTCCTGTGCGTCATGAGTAAGTTGCTGGAATCTGTGTTAAATAGAGAAGTAATCAACTATCTCAACAAAAATAACCTTCTTAGTAACACACAATATAGTTTCCGTTCTGCTAGATCTACAGCAGATGTGCTTACAGTTATATCTCATAGAATTAGCAAATCTCTCGACGGAGGCAACCTTTCTAGGGCAATTGCTTTTGACATATCTAAGGCCTTTTATAGGGTACTTCACAAGATCTCTAGCTATGGTATAGCTGGAAATGTCTTCTCAATTATTAAATCATTTCTTTCTGATAGGTTCATATGAGTAGTAGTTGAGGGGCAAAAATCAGAAGCTCACAGTATTAATGCTGGTGTCCCTCAGGGGTCCATCCCGGGCCCAACTCTTTTCCTGATCTACATTAATGATCTTCCAAATCACATCCTTACATCATTTGTAGACATTTATGCTGACGATACTACCATTTATGGTAGCACATCTAAGACAGTAAACGACCAAGTTCTCTCTGATTCTCTCTCCTCTGATCTTGAGCACATGGTACAATGGGGAAAGGAGTGGCTGGTTACTTTTAATGCATCTAAAACCAAGCTTCTCTCTTTACATCATCAAAATTTTGATCCACATCTGGCATCAATTGAAATAAATGGCTCTCTTCTTCAAGAGGCCTCAAGTTTTGACAAGCTTCTGGGCTTGACCATTACTCCTGATTTTAAATGGAACACATACATCAAATCTGTTGCCAGGGCCACTGGAAAAATGGTGGGATCTTTCTATCGATCCAGTAGATATCTCACTGCTGATGCAATTCTCTATCTATATAAGAGCCAGGTACGTCCAAGGATGGAATACTGTTGCCAGATCTGGGCAGAAGCTGCTAGAAAGAACTTGTCCTGACTTGATAGAGTTCAAAATAGACTTCCTAGCCTCATAGGAGATATCCTTTTCTCTTCCCTACAACCTCTATCTCACAGAAGAGATGTTGCGAGTTTGTCTCTGATGTATCGTTTTTTTCATAGAAAGTGTTCAACTGGGCTTCAGTCTATGGTCCCCCCCTCGCCAAACTTTCACAAGAAACACTCGTCTAGCTGAAAACACTATCAATAATTTCCCCCACTCTTTATCTGTGCCGAAACCTAAACGTAGATTCCATGAACAAAGCTTCTTTCTTAGAACTGCATGCCTGTGGAATTGTCTTCCGTTTTCCTGCTTTCCGGCTGAGTACAATATGGTTGTCTTCAAGTCTAATGTAAATAAGTTCTTGATGAGCCGTTCCATATGAGTTAACAAATTTACCGAATTTTCATTACTAATGATTACTATATTGTCCAATTTCTACTGTACACTCTTTAACCCTTATCCTTGAGTGGCCTCTTGACCTTGATAATGTGGTGATGCCTGTGTAAAAAAAAAAAAAAAAAAAAGAAAGGGGAAAAAGAGGATAATGAATCAAATGAGTTGGTAATTAACCTTGGCCCTGGTGGAGGATATTGGCACAAAGACGAAATTAAAAAAATAAAAAAAAAAGGATAAAGAGAGAGAGGTGGGATTGAACTCGAAAACCTAGGGTAATTAATGATCCTCGCTAACCATTACACCAAAGAGGACAGTGAATTTATTGAGTTGGTAATTACGTTAAGAATCATAGGAGTCATTGCAGAAATGAAAGTTGCTTTTAAAACTGGCCGAGGGCCAGTTAAGCTTTGCACTTTCTGTCGTGGTATTTATGTGCTTCCCCATGAAAGCAAATTAGACACAAGGTCGTTTATAATGTGGGGAAAAACCAGCTCCCTCCAAAAAAAGGGCACTCTGGCAGTATCTAAATAAATACTAATTGTCTCAGTATGAAGGGTTTTCTCTAAATTGACCAAGGACCAATTACAGACCAGATACTACCATGGTGAAGGCCAGGAGTTTGCAGTTGCGTTCGATTGGTTTCGCTTTATTTATACAAAAAGGACAAACAAACACTCGAAACAATAAAAAAAAAAAGATAGAGACAATGTCCGTTTTCAAATCTGAGATAATATCATCTAGAAAGTATAAGAAAACTTCTCCCAGAATCTAACTGATGCGAGAACCTGAATGCAAAAAGCATTTCGTGGACATACACAAACGCTCACGCCTATTTTGCCTTTTATATAATAGACTAGTCTGGGTGCTCGGTGTTACCCGAGTGTTTGGAGATGTGTGTTGAGGAAGAAAAAAATAGTGGTAGTAGGCAGGCAGGCTCAAAACCACACCGTGAAGGAGGAAAAGAATGGAAGAAAAAAAGTGACGTCTTTGCTGTTGCATCCGTGGTTGGAAACCGGAAGTGGCAAAGGTTTAAATTAAGGCTAGTCAATCGAAAAGAGGAGATGACTTTCAAAAATATCGCCAAAAAAACGACACCTCCCTGTAAAAAAGTGCCCAGTTGAGGGTGAAGGAATTATTGTTTTTAGTCAATTTTTTTATATTTGTTATCCGAAAGGTCGAGCTTAAAAAGAATAATGATCACGCGAAAATCCGTCGCCTCTGTCGGAAGCTTTAGGCACACACACATACATACATACATACATACATACATACATGTAAACAGACAGGTGAGATTTATATTATAGACTAGCAGGGCTACCCGGCGTTGCTCGGGACCGTATAAACAATGAAAAAACAAAAGCAGATATTGAATATATGTTTTATTGTTAGGGGAGAGGAATCTTTCATCTCTATGTATTATTTGTTTTATCTACCCTAGGACTGGTATTGTTCATGTTTTATCCCTAGCGTAGGTAATTTACAGCATGTATATGAAATTGTTTTACCTTAGGGAGAAGAGAACAGGTAATATACAACATAATGTGTCTATATTACATCCCTGGCAACGCCTAGAAACCAGCTAGAACATGTATTTCAGTCAATCTTTATTACATCCTGGGCTATGCCGGGAAACCAGCTAATCTCTATTTAGTGACTTGACCACCAAAATACCTCCCTAAGTGTGTCCTTTCTTTTGAACTTATTAGATATAGGTATCTAGAAATTTGTGTGAAATTTTGTTGAATGCATTGTTCACTATGATTTTCTTATTGTTCTACACAATATCAACTGTAGCGAAATAACACAGTAAACTTAGTGTAGTGTTAGAATAAAGAGCAAAGGAAAAAATTAGAATCATATTCTGTAATTGCAAATCTAAATTTGCTAGCGTGTACCAGTATTTGCCAGGTTGTGGAAATTTGGAATTTATAACATACTAGCAGGGCTACCCGGCGTTGCTCGGGACCGTATAAACAATGAAAAAATAAAAGCAGATATTGAATATATGTTTTATTGTTAGGGGAGAGGAATCTTTCATTTATATTATAGATGGCAAACTTTTGTTTCTCCAGATCTTGTAGATCTGATTAAAAGCTATTGAGGCCTTTCCTATTCTGCACAACTTATAGTCCATATTGTCTTCCTTATTTATGGCCCTTCCTATGCAAGTGAAGTTATCTGCGATAGCTATTTCGTTTTGGTCAATAAAAACGTTTGTAGGTGGCTGATGGCATCCAAGACAATGTCAGAAACTTTAGAAAATGATCCCTAGTCTATCATTGAATAGGATTAAAAAATGGATGGTAGCATTTAATGCTTCCAAGACATAGCTTCTTTCCTTCAACAACTCTAAGAAACTTTTACAACCATTGATTATCATGGCTTATAGCACCTCTCCTGAGAGTTCAGCATTCAAACTCCTCAGCCTGAAATTCACAAGCAACATGAATGTGAATAAATACATAGAAGTCTGTTACAAAAAATGTTGGGCTCTCTATAACGGGCTAGAAAACTTCTCACACCTCTCAGTATCCTATATTTCTATAAGACCACCATTCGCCAATGCATAGTGTATTGTTACAGCATTTGGGCCGGTGCTCTAACCACTAGTCTCTTTATTATAGGCAAGGTGTAAAAAAGTCTTTGGCTGGATACTTTTTTTTTTTACAAAGGTGTCACCACTTATCAAGGCACAGAGGCCACTCGAGTCATCGGTAGTAGTGGAAATTTGGTAAATTATATGAAGTATATGCGATATATTTAGTTTAATTCAGTTTCACAGAAAGTGGAGGAAACAGGGTAGAAGTTCTCTGATTTTTATGAGATTTTAACCCTGGGTATTAGATATCAATCAATAAATATTCCACACATTTCAGGTTTCTTTAAAATATTTTAAAGGATTTTAGGAGGCATAATATAAGTACAACTTTTCATTTGAAAATTCAAATATTTTAGATTTTCCTTAAATTTTAGGCATTTTCTAGAATCAAAATCATCGAATTGATTTTAATCAAAATTTGAATAAGGATTTTAGACATAACGTTAAGGTTCATCTTTCAAGAGACCATGAATGAATGTGTTTCGAAACTGTTCTGTTCAGGGAATTAATTTTACCTATCCTAGGGCAGGTATTCTAGTTTACTTATATAATAAAAAATAATTTATATATAAAAAAACCAAAACAAAATAAACAACAGACCAAAAATTTTAAAAAAGAAACAAATTCTAATAGGGACGTGAATGTTTCCGTTAAAAGGTATCCCCCAAGAATAAAGATTGAATTCGTGCAACAAAAATATTGTATTATTATATCTGTGCTTCCTTCTTCAGGTTTTTCTATTTTGGCATTGGAATTGAATTTCTTTGCATATTTTCCCTTTCACTGTTACTATGGTTTCAATTCATATTTGCCATTTTTTTTTTTTGATTTGAGATATATTTTGTAGCTAGGGGCAGGTAACTCTTATTTCATCAACTCCCTAGTATTCCTCTGTGCTTTTATTTTTTTCAGTTTTACCTCTGTTTTTTTTTGTTTCCTGACTCAGAATAGTCCATTCTTAGTTGCATGCGTTTTCTCCAAAGGATAAATTTGTTCTTTATATGAAATCTTTATTGAATTAAACCTGGAGAGTCAGCCAGAGTCAAACACATGATGATTAATATGCGTAGGAATATAGTTTCAAGACACAAATCTATTTGGAAAGATTTCACTGTTTTAACATAGTTTCAGTTCTATATTTACACACACACACACACACACACACACACACAACCACACACACACACACACACACACACACACACACACACACACACACACAAGCTCTTCAACAACATTCAGATACTTCGGTTTTGTGAAGTTTTAACCTTAGGTATTAGACATCAATTAATAAATTATTCCAAGTTTGATCAAAGAGTTTTAAAAGCTTAAAGAGATCTTGAGAAAGAAATTGAAATTCAGTTGGTGTGCAAATCTGAAATATTTGAATTTTCAAATGCGAAAATGTGCGCATATTATGCATCCTAAAGCCCTTTAAAATATTTTAAATAAACCTGAAATTTGGGGAATATTTGGCAATTAATTTCTAATACTTGATGTTCAATTTTTACAAAAAATCAGAGACATTTTAATTTTTGGTAAGGGCTTCCACTCCCTTTTTATTTCCTTTTTATGAAACGAAATTTAACTAAATATAGCTCATATTATAACTCCATACGTCCATAAGCTGTGTTCTGAAATTGATAATAATCGGTTAATCTACAATTATATAAATGCAACTTTGTCTGTGTGTCTGTGTGTCTGAGATTATTCTTTGTAGACTCCCAAACGGCTGAACAGATTTTCTTTAAAATTTACAGAACTTTAGCATATAAATCTGGGAGCGATCTTAGTTTTTTTTTTGTTGTTTTTTTTAAATTCTATTTTCATCCCAAACAAGGCACAGTGCCACTTTGAAGCAGGTGGCTACTATTGGGGACACAAGTTGTAGGGGTATTATGAAGAGAGATAAGCAGCAAGAGGTCTGTTCACATTACATTTGAACTTCTGCATGTTAGTACAGTTGTGAAAGCAGAATCCCAGAAGAGAGTTCCAAAGTCTAGCAGTTCTGAGGAAGAAACTATTGGAGTAGAAGGCTTTTTAACACCTAGGGATCTCTACTGTGTAGGGGTGGGATTTAGCTGCTTGTCGGGTATGTCGAGGAGGTACAAGTGCTTGTAGTTCGTCAGAGCATTCACCATTAAAATACTTGTAGAATAGGTAGAGGGATGTAACATTTCGTCGATGGGACAGAGGCTGAAGCTTAGATGACAGTTCAGGACATATCAGGTTGGCGACTCTCTTTTGAACCCTGTCCAGGAGTGAGAGACTAGTAGCAGATGCGCCAGCTCAAATGTGACAACAGTACTTCATACATGGGCGAATGGTGGCCTTATAGAGGTACAGGATACTTTCAGGCATAAACAGCTTTCTAGCACAGTAGAGAAAGTCACCTTCTTCACAGCAGCCTTGGCAATGCTCCCAATGTATTTGTTCCAACTCATGTTCCCTGTGAACGTTAGGTTAAGGAGTTTAAAAGAAGTACTTTCAAGTAATGTGTTTTTGGCTATTGCTATTCATGGTGGTAGAGAAAATTTCTTGTAATTAATGAAGGAAACAAGTTTAGTCTTAGCAGCATTGAATGTGACCATCAATTTTTTTCCACATTCCATTACAGATTGGAGGTCATCCTCTAGTGTTTCTGCCATTTCCTTAGATATCTGTTCATTTGTTTTACCCCTGATAATTACCAATAATCGATAATCGAAACTGTTATTTTAATTTATCTATTATTGGTAAAGCCATTTTTTTCATGTCATCGCTTAGCAACAATGATAGAACACCGGGCTGTGAAAATTCTGTTGTGGATAAGTTGATAATGTGTTTTATTATTATTATTTTTTTTTTTTGCTAGACGTGGTCTGTAGGTTCAAACTCCGCACATAAATTTCTTAATTTTGTTTTCATTAACTGCAAAGAATTTTATAAGACTTGAAAACTTGCATATATTTTTTTTTGTTTTCTTTTTTGCATGACGTGGTCTGTAAGTTCAAATACCGCACATAAATTTTTTTATGTTTTTATTTTCGTTAATTGGAAAAAAGTTTAAATAATTTTTTTTTATAAAAGACACATTAGGTTCTCTAGAGTGCAATGTAGAATAACATATATTTTAGACTAAGTTACTGCATGGAGGCATGTGAAGCTTCCTCCTGGGCGATTTTCACGGATTTCGATGACAATAAAAATATAGGAGTGTGAATTATTCGTTGATCATCATTAAATCCCGTGCAACGTCGTTTCTCCCTGCTAGTTAGTTTATAAATGAATCCTGCACATTCAAATACATATACACCTACCTAACTTTATTTAAAGAGAGATAGGAGATAGCATTCTAATTTCGATAAAAAAATCATGGTATGATCTTGACTCTAGAAAATGTCTCAAGATTAAGTTTAAAAGATCTCAAGAAGAAACTGAAATTTAGGGAATCTTGGTTAATTAATGACTAATCCCCACGGATAAAATTTAATGTAAATCTGAAATATCTGAATTTTCAAATATTACTTTCCCATAAATAACATTTAAAATATTACTTAAATTTGTGAATTTGTTCAATTAGGAGGGATAAAATAAAGTGAACATCCTCCGTGAAAATTCAAATATTGCAGTGCAATTTTTTACAATAAATATTAGACACCTTTTAATAAATTAAATCCTGTCTAATGACTATCAAGCAACGTTGAGCCTGGTCAGTACAAAATGGGTGACCATTTGGGAATAGCACGTGTTATATGTACTCTTTGCTTATCTTAGTATTGTTTCCGGTCGTCCTTGACTTCTCCCTGCCACTCAAATCATGCTGTGTCGATTAAAGAGAGGTGTGGCTGTGCATTGCGCTACCCTTGCTTCACAAGTGCACGTGCAGCTACCCTTAATAAGACAAGGCGGATTGCAATAATAACTATCGTAAAAATTTCATATTTATCTGTTAATTAATTTAGTCATTAATTCTGTACATACAAATATATGAACATATAAACAAAATTAATAATGATCTGTTAATTAGTTTATGAGTTAATTCTGTACATACAAATATATAAACATATAAACAAAATTAATAATGGTCTGTTGATTAGTTTATGAGTTAATTCTGTACATACAAAAATATAAACATATAAATAAAATTAATAATGATCTGTTAATTAGTTTATGAGTTAATTCTGTGTATACAAATATATAAACATATAAATAAATTAATAATGATCTGTTAATTAGTTTATGAGTTAATTCTGTACATACATATATATAAACATATAAACAAAATTAATAATGATCTGTTAATTAGTTTATGAGTTAATTCTGTGCATACAAATATATAAACATATAAACAAAATTAATAATGATCAGTTAAATAGTTTATGAGTTAATTCTGTACATAGTCTAGAAGTGTAAGCCATTTTGAGTTTCAGAACAGTTTCAGATGGTTCGCTGTTACACACAAGTCCTGGGAGGTGACTTGTTTGTAGTAGACAGTTCCACAGAACAAAATATTCTTACCGTGTCGAAACCCGAAATTGCCCCAGAAAAGGTATAATATTTATGAAGCAATTCTGGTTTCTGATTGATTGGTAGCAGAACGTGGATTAATTTGATTTGTCAGTTCTTAGCAGCACCGTTTATAAATAGAATCGTCCGACTGTGTGGGATCATACCCCATTAAAACACTCTTTTGATGGGATGTCTCCTAGCGGCCTCGGCTGCATGGAGACAGGGTAGTACATGTCAAGGATTCGTCACTTGACACTCATCCCAACAGGTGAGGGGCCGGGAACTGGCCAGCACCTGTTGGACTGAGGTACACCGCCTGGGTAATACCTAGGAGGTCCACCCTCCCAGGCCTTGCCACCGGGCTTTCCGGTGGGGCAAGTTTATTGCTTGCTGCCTGAGGCGCCCCGACCGGGGAATGCCGACGGGGTTACTCAGGCAATTTTTAAAATTGCAGGAGTGCCCCTCCTTTAGGGGAGCCTGCGGGGTTCCCACTTTCCGGCCTTGTGCCACATTTTGCTGAGGTGGGCAGCAAATAAATATCTACCCCATTAAAACACTCTTTTGATGGGATGTCTCCTAGCGGCTTCGGCTGCATGGAGACAGGGTAGTACCAGTCAAGGATTCGTCACTTGACACTCAGCCCAACAGGTGAAGGGCCGGGAACCGGCCAGCATCTGTTGGACTGAGGTACACCGCCTGGGTAATACCTAGGAGGTCCACCCTCCCAGGCCTTGCCACCGGGCTTTCCGGTGGGGCAAGTTTATTGCTTGCTGCCTGAGGCGCCCCGACCGGGGAATGCCGACGGGGTTACTCGGGCAATTTTTAAAATTGCAGGAGTGCCCCTCCTTTAGGGGAGCCTGCGGGTATCCCACTTTCCAGGCCTTGTGCCAAATAATGCTGATGTGGGCAGCATTTAAATAAATACCCCATTATACTTCCTTTATGATGGGATGTCTCCTAGCGGCTTCGGCTGCATTGAGACAGGGTAGTACCAGTCAAGGATTCGTCACTTGACACTCAGCCCAACAGGTGAGGGGCCGGGAACCGGCCCAGCACCTGTTGGACTGAGGTACACCGCCTGGGTTATACCTAGGAGGTCCACCCTCCGAGGCCTTGCCACCGGGCTTTCCGGTGGGGCAAGTTTATTGCTTGCTGCCTGAGGCGCCCCGACCGAGGAATGCCGACGGGGTTACTCAGGCAATTTTTAAAATTGCAGGAATGCCTCTCCTTTAGGGGAGCCTGCGGGGTTCCCACTTTCCGGCCTTGTGCCACATAATGTTGAGGTGGACAGCATTTAAATAACTACCCCATTATAATTCCAAAATATTGCAACATCCTCCCTATTTTTTATAATGGGGAAGTCCCTTGTGTTTGTTCTGCTCAAAAATAAATATATATTTTTATATTCACTTAGACATAACAAAGATTAGAAATCATTTAGATCTTAGAATTTTAGCATTTAAAAAGGCGCCATTTTTAATTGTGTTCAAACGTCAAAAAGGAAAATTACAAAGATTTTTTTTTTTAAGCAAAAGTATTAGTTACGCATTAGTAGGTTAAAGTGTTAATACAAATAAAATGGATACAGTTTAACGTCTTGTCCAGGGCTATTTTTTTTTTTTTTTTATATATAGAAATCTATATACTCTGAGCATTACCCCTGGGTGTTTCCGCTGATATTCATGCAAAAAAGTAAGAGCCTTCTCATAAGTGAAACTTCGCTTGTCTGTATTTTTAATATATAGAAATCTATATACATACAGGGTAGTGAAAGAAAAAAAAAAAAAAATTAAATCGAATTCACCAACAAGTTTTGAGAAAAAACGTTGCAGCGTTATCCTTGTCGCCGATTTCGTAAATACATCAGCGATATTTTGTTCTGATGATATGTGATTCAAAATAATGGATTCCTTTTTTATCTCGTTTTTTATGAAATGGTATTTTATATCTATATGCTTAGATCTTTGGTTGATTATAGTGTTCTGTGCTAAGACTATAATGGCTTGATTATCACAATTAATTACTACGGGGCTTGTAATCAATTCTGGCTGTAAAATAGTCTTCAGGACATTTTTAAGGTAGAGTGCTTCCTGGGTCGTGTGTGTGATCGCGATAAATTCTGTTTCACACGTAGAGAGAGATACAATCTTTTGCTTTTTAGATCTCCATGAAATAATAGGCCCATTTTCTGAGAGTCTGAAACAATATCCAGATACACTCTTGCGATCTTCGTCGTTTGCCCAGTCTGAATCCGAAAAATCTTGTAACTTTAGGGGATTTCTTTTTATTTTATTTTTTTCGGGAAAAATATTAAATTGGCTGGACTGTTTTTATCATATCCAAGAAATATACCTCTGTCGGCTTTAATATTCAATTTACTCCTTTTCTCTATATATGCGAAGCAAGTTGAACCAAATATATGCATCCTGCTTAAATTTGTTTTTTTTTTACCGCAGAAAGATTCATATGAAGTTTTTGATAGTGTTTTGTTAAAGCACCTGTTGCGTATATAGGCCGCCGCCATAAGTGCATACGTCCAGAGGTTTTTAGGGAGTTTTGATTCAATGAGTAGGCATCTTGCCATTTCAAAAAGTGTCCGCCACGCACGTTCAGCAGTCCCGTTTTGGTGTGGCGATCTAGGAGCTGATGTTTCATACCTGATATGATGGTTAATTAGTAAAAGTTTAAAATCTTTATTGGTAAATTCCGTACCGTTGTCAGAGCGAATACACTTGATTTCAACGTAGGGGGCCATGTCGGCCAGATATTTCTTAGTTGCTAGCAGGGTATCAGATTTGTTCTTTAAAAAGTAAACCATTATTAAACCTGAATGGTCATCTACGAAATTCAACACATATCTATAATGTTCTCTGGCCATCGGTTCTACGGGACCGTTTAAGTCACAATGCACCATTGATAGGATTTTTTTGGCCTTTTTGTCTGGTATCTTGTTTTGATAGTTTGTCATTTTCCCTTTTGTACAGACGTCGCAGTTGAAGGTTTTTGATGTTGTATTTGCATTCCATCAACTACAGTCGGCAACTTTTTGATATCAGGAATATTGCAGTGTCCAAGAATTTTATGCCATGTCTGTAGATCATGGCAGGCGGTTTTTGATGGGACTACGCTATTTGAATAATATAGTCTTCCATTTTCTTTAATGTCGAATACAGTTCCATTCGGGTATACCAGTTTTGATTTATTGGGGCTAAAGTTTATATTTGCACCTTGTTTTGTGGCAGCTTATACAGAAAATATATTTTGTTTAAATTTTGGGATTAGAAGAGCGTTTTCTAGAATACAGAAACAAAGTTCACCTTCATTGTTCTTTAGCGAGATTTTCGCATTGCCTCTTTTCAAAACGATATCATTGACTCGACTCCCGTCAGCTAGTTCTACAAAATGATTTTGTGGCTTAAAGTTGGGATCAAAATTGATAAAATCAGATTCCTTTGTAATCACATGTGCCGTGGCCCCACAATCGACAAGAAAATTATTATTGTTTGTTGAAGCATCAAATGTACACGAAAATAAAAATGTATGTTCGCTAACAAAGCTCTCTACATTTTTAATGTAGTCGCCATTTTGAGTCCTGTATCTACATTGGAAACTTTTGTGATTAGGTCGTCCACAATTATAGCAAATAATTTTTGTATGTTTCTTAGGAAAAAACCTGCTTTTGGCAAAGTTGCGTTTTTTATTCCTGGCATGGGTATAATTTGATTTTGGTGTTTTTATGTGTGTATTTTTAAATTTCATGATATTTGTGGATTCGTTTTAGAGAGGTCAGTGTATAAAGAAATAATTTTGGGTTTTCCTTTCGATAAATAATGCTCTCTCAATATGTTTAATGCTTTGCAGCCGTCATCCAGGGCTTCTCTAATTACCAGTGATAGACTTCGGTCATCTAAACACTGTATTAATTCCGCAAACACAGTTGCGTTCTTTTCAATGAAGTCGGGGTCGTTTCTGTTCTCAGGTTGTGTTTGTAGTACTTTGTGTAGCTTTTGGATTCGTAGATATCCCAGAAATTTAACTTGCCACAATTCGAATTTTGATTCGGATCCATCGAAATAAAGACGCACGCTGGGCCCATAACCTCTAGAAGTGTAAGCCATTTTGAGTTTCAGAACAGTTTCAGATGGTTCGCTGTTACACACAAGTCCTGGGATGTGACTTGTTTGTAGTAGACAGTTCCACAGAACAAAATATTCTTACCGTATCGAAACCCGGGAAAAGAACATGTGAAATTGCCCCAGAAAAGGTTTAATATTTATGAAGCAATTTCTGGTTTCTGATTGGTTGGTAGCAGAACGTGAATTAATTTGATTTGTCAGTTCTTAGCAGCACCGTTTATAAATAGAATCGTCCGACTGTGTGGGATCATACCCCATTAGAATTCCTTTCTGATGGGGATGGTCTCCTAGCGGCCTCGGCTGCAGGGAGACAGGGTAGTACAAGTCAAGGATTCGTTACTTGACACTCAGCCCAACAGGTGAAGGGCCGGGAACCGGCCCAGCACCTGCTGGACTGAGGTACACCGCCTGGGTAATACCTAGGAGGTCCACCCTCCCAGGCCTTGCCACTGGGCTTTCCGGTGGGGCAAGTTTATTGCTTGCTGCCTGAGGCGCCCCGACCGGGGGATGCCGACGGGGTTACTCAGGCAATTTTTAAAATTGCAGGAGTGCCCTTCTTTTAGGGGAGACTGCGGGGTTCCCACTTTCCGACCTTGTGCCACATAATGCTGATGTGGGCAGCATTTAAATAAATACCCCATTATAATTCCAAAATATTGCAACACATACAAACATATAAACATATACACAGACCTAATTTCATATGAATAGAACTTTGTCTTTGCCAATTTTTTTCTCAATGTGGACAATATTCTTTACATTTACTAGTTTAATATAGTTTTTTTTTTCAATAACTGATCGAAATAAAGGGTTTAAACGATGTATTTGTTTAAAGCAATAAACCCCATAAATTTATTTGTTGATTACCCAATTAGTGATTGAAATATGAATCCATACCGGTAAATAGTCAACAATTGTTACTAAATTGTATGGGTAGCAGCAGTACATTTTCTCAAATAAGAAACTTATCTATCTCGTCTAAATAATCGCTAATAAAACATATGATAATTGTAGGATTAAAGAATTAATCGATGAAATAGATTGGATATTTATTTTTGAGAACATGGTCCTATGCTTACAAGCTACATATAGCGAAAAGCAATTGAATATATTATACAGTTGTCTGACTATACTTTATATATAGGAGTTCCCATTCCTTCCTTTTTTTTTTCAATTCAAACAATTTTATTTTTAAGAACATGCCTCTACGTTTACCAGTATCACCCATTCATTCATCCAGAGCGGCCACAACCGAGACTGAACTCACTACACGAGTTTGCAGTGTAATTCAAATCTTGTCGGTAGCTGAATACTTGATGTTTCGTCAAGGCTATCAAGGGTACTTTCTTTTTTTTTTTTTTAAATCTTGACGCCATCACTAGATATGGTGCCTACCACGACTTAAGATAGTCCCGTCTATTCTCGAGAGAAGGATAAGCCGCGCCAGTTTCTCAACCTGGTATTTTACCTCGTGGTACATACAGCGCCTCGCCTTCCCATATAGTCACCCATCTGGTACTGGCTAGGCTCAACGTTGCTTAACTTCGATGATCTTGCGAGAACCGGTGTGTCAACGTGATTGTCCCGTATTATTTTTTTACCAGTTGCTTATCGGGAAATAGGTTGAATTACAACTAATTTGGATGACTTTATTTTATATATATGATCCATCTTCTTTTCTCCAATTTGAACAATTTTTTGTTGATATTTACAACTTGAATTCAAGATTATTCCATTTTTCCCCTCTGTTAAATGATCGGTCGCGACCATGTTAAAAGAAAAACAAATTATCAAATATGAGACGCCACTTTTGTCTAAAGCAATTAACTCAACTTACATCAATTTACGTTCATCGTGCTTGCTCGGGTGAACTTAAGAGTTGATCATTCTGAAATAGAAAGAAAAAAAAACAAACAAAAAAAAAACAAGCAAAGAAACTAAAAAGAACTTTAGTTGCGTTCAAGTCGTTATTAATTAGTTATAAAGATGTTATTTCGGAAACATCAAAGGATTTGCTAATTTGGATTGACTGATATTTACACTTATATGACGACTTATGATGAAGAAGAAAAAATGGCAAAGCTTGAAGAATTTTTTTGATTTCCCGTTTGATATCGCTTTTCAACTCACACACACACACACACACACACACACACACACACACACACACACACACGCACACACACACACACACACACACACACACACACACACACCCACACATATATATAAAATAGAATAAAAATTATTATTGGAATCTTTTCCTTGTACACATTTTCGTGAATTATTCCATGAACTTCTGCCTTTGGATTATTATGGACCATCTTCTTCCAATTACGGGATTTCCTTGGATTTTACTTGTGCAAATCGAAACTCTTTTAACTTTCTGGAAGTTATACATTTGGATTTTACCGTCACTGGATTATTTATCTTCCACCAGACTATCCTTTCATGAGTAATCACCTTTTTCTTCACCATATTCCCTCTGCTTCACTTTTTTTGTTTTCAAGGAAGATCTTTGACTTACTTGTTGTTTCATCAAATACTTTTGCATGCAAAATCCGATCCCGCATTTTGCTGATTCCTACCCTCTGATGAGAAGGAAAGCATTTCTTCGAAACTCCGCGGATTAAGGACTATCCACTTATCTAGTGTTTCCTTTTCAGATTAAATATGTTTTTAACTCATTTCAAAGTGTTTTTTAACATGTTTTATTAACTGTTTGCTCGTATATATATATATATATATATATATATATATATATATATATATATATATACTAGACTACACGTGACCCGTTGGGTCAGTATGTTATATTAGCTATGGAATTCATGTATGAGCGTGACACTTGTGACGTAAAGAAATTAGTTTTTTTTTGACATAACAGAAACATTTCTATGAAAGTATATTAAAATGAAAAAAGAATATAGATAGATTTCTATGAGTCGTTCTGTTTATTATAATTGATTATTTTTGCAAAAAAAAAATTTACAGTTACTGTAAGTGGTTGGCCATACTTATAGGTAAATGTGCACTGAACAGATACCATAATACTTATTATCGAATTTTGATATATCTGCTTTTTTTTTACATCGTTCATTTCTGTATTACGTTTAAGCTATTTTAAACCCCACTTTTCCCATGTTAAATAATAATTACGAAATAATAACGTTAATATTTCAGTGCGCAAGTAAAAATCTGCAAAAGAAGCAACTTGTGTTTATTTGTTTACGGGTTAATGTTTATGCGCGCGCATGTGCAACCGGATGTCGTAAACCGGAAAGTGGGTTACATACATCGTTACAAGAGCATTTGAGTTATATATATATATATATATATATATATATATATATATATATATATATATATATATATATGGTGCCGGGAAAACTCGTACCCGGAAAACCTGTCCATTTTTGCTAAGTAGAAAAACTGGTTAAATAAATATCGATTCAAAACACATTTTATGACCGACTATTTTACCATATTTGTCCAAATTTTTCTGTGTATGTCTATTTAGCAGTATTGCATGGTGCTGAACTCAAATTTAAATATGTTAAAGCCTTGGGGACTTTTGGGACTAAATGAGACGGAGGGGGGAGCAAATGATAGACTTAGTCATTTCCATTTTTTTTTTTTTGCATGGTGCAGAACTCAAATTTACATATGCTAAGGATTAAAACTGCACTGTGTGTTCATTTTCACCAGGATTTGACGTTTTCTGAGAATTTTGGGACTAAATGGGTAGTGTGGGGGCAAATGCTGAACCTAGTCATTTTTTGTAGTGCCTCGTTCACTGTGCAGTCACGGGGGACCATGCATGCTTCACTTGTTTTTACTTTCACTCTTTTCTTTCTCTTTTTTCTTTTTCCTTCCCACCTTTTCCTTCCTTTCTTTTTTCCTTTATACCTTTTTCTTCTGTTTCTTCTTTCTTTTTCTATTTTGACAGAAACCTTAATCTCCACCCCCTTCTTGTCCGTCTTCTTTACATATATTAAATACCATTTCCTTTTGATTCTTAATGATATGTAATATGACCTTTTTTTTGAGATCGCTGAATCCCTGAATAATTACAGACTAAGCGTTTGTATAAGCAATATCTCCTGAAGAGGTCTTTAGTTACTTGTAAATGGCTTACTGAAACATGCTCAGGAATGTGTAGCGACATATTAATGCATATGTAAAACAATCAATCAATCAATATATATATATATATATATATATATATATATATATATATATATATATGATTAGATTTTTTTGGAAAAAGAATTCCAGCAGAGTGCTCAATTAAAAGGAAAATCCAAAATGTAAGAGCGTATTTATATTTTGTGTACAGAAAGTGAGACGAATATTGGCTGAAGAGAGCTTGATAAGGATACCTTAAACGGGCCTCATTATCGGGCTTGAAACCGACGGTACCAATGATCTGTCTCAACTAACAACTTTCTGTACACAATATATAAATTACTAACTAGCTCTACCTACGTATTGAGCACTTTTGAAGTAAATACTTAAAGTTTACGCATAAATCTATACTTTCGTATATTAAATTTGTGTGAGTAAATGAAGTAGTTATATTATATATATATATATATATATATATATATATATATATATATATATATATATATATATATATATTAGTCATGGGACGATTCCAGTATTTTCCCCGATTCTGTATGAGATTCCAGATACCGATACAATTACTGATTCCAATTCCGATTTTTGATAAAGCCATACATATTTTACTATCAAGTTGTTATTTTGTGCCGATTACTGTAAAAATACATCTTAAATGTGTGAGTATTTTCTCAAACGTAAAAACACACTTGTGACTGTTTGATCTAGAGATTTTAGTCTCAGTGGAGGTTTTAATCAATAAATATTTATTATTTTATTACTACAAGCAATGGAAGATGTCTCCTAAAAACAAAATAAAATGGATAATTAAAGGAATTGGTTTTGGCATCGTAAAATAGGCTAAAAGTTTCCCCGATTTTAATACCCCAAACAGTATTTATATATAGAAAATTTAATCCCAACTGAATTAAAAAAGCTCAATACGCAATAGAGAGTAGAGCTTATTATAAGAGAAAGAAAATTAAAACTGTAAGTTGAAATTTACAATGAAAATTTATTGTTCGACTGAATACTCCAAAAAACAATTTACAAAGTCCTTATTTCGCGAGTTTCAAAGAATGCTATTCTTATTATTCTTCTCATCAAAAGACATAAAGAAATCAGCAAATTATATTTGTAGCAATGCTAGAATTTGCTAGTAAAGGCATTAAGTGAAACCGCAATTTATTGTAGTTATAAATTGCCAAATAAAAAAGTGAAAAAAATATTGGATATATAAAAAATATATATAAAAACAAACCGTGCATAATATTTCAGTTTGAATGAAACTCCTCTAGAGTTGATCCAAAATGCAAAATAGTTCTTTAGATAGAATGTATTGGAATATATATATATATATATATATATATATATATATATATATATATATATATATATATATATATATATATATATAATGAGATATCTCGTGTTGCGGGGTTCGAATCGTTCGGCTGGTGTTAATCGTGATACCCTGCACTGAGGAATCCCGAAAGGATGAAACACAGTGTCTGTAGGTTTACTATAGTAAAAAATAATTATAATATATATATATATATATATATATATATATATATATATATATATATATATATATATATATTCAGGCAAACATTATTAAAACCAACAGAGATACCTTGCTTAATGATTCTTTTTTTCATTTTTTCGATCTTTCGTAAGATTTTTTTAACTTCAAGGTGGAAGGTATTTACAAATGTTCCATGGTTCACATGAGCGCTTTCGATTCTTTCTTGAATCATCATCAGGTGGAGATAAAATATTAAAAATAGAAGTGAAATATATAGTTACGAATGATAAAAAGAAATGTTTAGCTTAACCAGTATACGACTGGTTTTACGAACATTGCCTTTTATCATCCTAATTTTTAATCGAGTTTTTTATCACTCGTAAATGTATATCTTAATCGACTTTTCATTGACTTTTTTATTGCCTGAATGAAGGAATGCTGCCTAAATACACTAATATATATATGTGTGTGTGTGTGTAGATATATATATATATATGTGTGTGTGTGTATATATGTGTGTGTGTGTGTAGATATATATATGTGTGTGTATATATATATATATATATGTGTGTGTGTGTATATATATATATATATATATGTGTGTATATATATATGTGTGTGTGTATATATATATATATATATATATATATATAATGTTTTAGTTTACTTCAGTCGAAGTTCTCAGAAATCAAGGGGCCCACTACCTGAGGCTAACACTTGAACTCTATATGAGATACATAGATATTCGAATGTTAATTTAAAGTTCTTAATTGAGAATATAATTAACCATTTTCATATGTTGTAGTTTATCTTTCGTTTTGGTCTCTTGGTCTTACTGGACTCCAGGACAAGAATTTATCTTGTCTGGTGGAGTATCCAGTTTCGTGCTATTACTTGAGAAGATACACCTTGGTCGGGGGGTTGATTTAATGTCATTTTTTATGCTTATTGTCTGTATCTTTAGTAAATTCATTTTTTTTTTGTAATCCTAAAATTATTTAAGTAATTTTTTGTTATATTGACACCTTACTGACTAATGTAGCTTCCACATAGTGAATGCAACGTGCCAGCAACAATTTAATTTCTCTGATTTGTTCCCTTAGCAGCTATTCTTCCATCTGAAAACCGTGCCGTCCGAGCTGATTTTTTTTTTATTTGGTGGCATTATTGGGAAATTATTCTGTGAGTATGGGTGGAATCGAAATTGAATGCTCCAAGCAAGTGGTCAGAAAGGGTTGTTGTATTTATACTGTAATTGAGATATTGCCGTCTGTGAATTTTTGATTTAAGAAAGTAAATTGTCCATTTGTATCAATAAATGTCTTTCCAATTAACGGAACAACATTAAGAAGTTACGTCGTCAAAAAAAAAAAAAGGAAAGAAGGAAAAAACAGACTGTAATGGTCGTGTGTGCGTCTATTCGCCTGTGCGTGTGTTGTGAAGTGTGAAATAGTAGTACGAAAAATTAAATATATAAAACAGAAATACGGTGTAAACGTCGGTGTGGCTCGTCGCTAAGCAACGACCTGGAAAAATGGCCGGTGACTTTCATTTGCATACGTACAATAATACATAGCAATTATCAGTTGCCGATACTTGTTGAAAACATTTCGATGCAAAACCTAGCTTAAAACACTGCCAGGCACAACCAGTACTTTTGTGTGAAATTTAATAACAATTTTGGAGTCTATAACGAACGAACTTTCATACACAGACGGACAACGTTGCATTTATATAATTGTGTATATATATATATATATATATATATATATATATATATATATACACGTGTGTCTATGAATGAGCACATATATATGAATGTACTGTTATTTATTATCTCTCTATATAAGGCAATATTAGTTTTTTGTTATATAAATCGATATGCTTAAACGTTCAAATAAGGATTGAATTTAAGATACCATCGTATTTTACTGCGATTTAATCTGGGGGTATGAAGGCACTTATCGGTCAGGTCCATAAAGTAAGTGAAGAGTATAATATTAAAAATAAAATGAAACAAAAAATTAAAATAAAATTTTAAAATATATTATAAATAAAATTAGAAAATAATTATTTTTCTGCTTCTTCTTTTCCTCAACCCCACCCTGCCCCTCCTCCTCCTCCTCCTCCTCCTCCTCCTCCTCCTCCTATTCATCTAACCCATTTTTATGTCCACATATTTCTTCGCGTAAACAAAACTTAAAACGAGCTTATTTCAATTTTAACCGACAAATAAATGCTATTTCGACACCGCGCACATTAATGCAAGTTATTTAAATGCTATTTCTTTTTTATTGATAAACCGTTCTATTAAGACTATGGTTTTATTTATTCTTAAATTATCTATCTATCTATCTATCTATCTATCTATCTATCTATCTATATAGCTAGCTAGCATCCAATTTTAATTTTAGTGTATATATATATATGTATATATATACAGGTGTGTTTATATACATACATATAAATATATATGTATATATATACATATGAATGTATATGTATATATACATATGAATGTATATGTATATATACATATGAATATATATGTATATATACATATGAATGTATATGTATATATACATATGAATGTATGTGTATATATACATATGAATATATATGTATATATACGTATGAATGTATATATATACATATGAGTATATATATATGTATATATACATATGAGTATATATATATGTGTATATATACATATGAGTATATATATGTATATATACATATTAGTATATATATATGTATATACACATATGAATATATATGTGTATATATATATGAATATATGTGTATATATACATATGAATGTACGTGTATATATACATATCAACATATATGCATATATACATGAACATATATGCATATATATGTATATATATACGTATGACTATATATACATATACGTATGACTATATATACATATACGTATGAATATATATACATATATGTATGCATATATATGCGTATGAATATATATGTAGATATATATATATGTATGTATACATATGAATATATATGTATATATGTGCGTATGTATATATTTATACACATATATAAATATATATAGAAATAAAAAGGAATATATATATGTATAAATGTTTGTATGTTCATATATATGGACGTATATGTATATATATATGCATGTATATGTACATGCATATATATATATATTTATCTGTATGTATGTGTATGTATTCATAAATATTGCATATTTAAATAATATATCTATGTTTTTAAACTGAGGCTATAATTGGAATTTGATTTGTTGTTTAAATGCATAAAACCAATATTATATTGGATTTTGTAGTTTTACATATTTTTAATAAAATGCTTGAGTTTCCTTCGTCCGTTACATGTTGTTATGATTTGAGTGTATACTAAATTGTGTTATTATTTATATATTAATGTCTTTTTAAATTATAGATTCATGGTTTAGATTTTCTTTTGTATTTTGCTTTTGAATTTATATAACCGACATTAGCTTATATATTCATGAAGTTATTTTTCCCTCGCTGCTGATACGTGTATTCTGTTTATGTGTGCATTAAAATCCATATATCCTCATCTATATAAAGTGATGTGTGTGTGTCTGTGATTATGTATGTCTATCTACAGGATCCACTCCTAAGATAATTAACCGATCATAATGAATTTTTGGAACAGAAATCGTAATATGGGCTATATTTACGTTTCTGAATTTTTGAGATGAGGATTGATAATTGGTATTATTTGGCTTCATCTTGAGTGCCATTTTCACAATGTTTCGGTTGATTTAACCTCCAACCTTCTTCAGGTGTATCTTGTCGAACTCAGGAATGTTTCTGCCGAACTCTGGAATTTGGACAGGATTTCGAACGGCACTTTTTATCTATTTCACGGGTGGTAGCATGCTATTGTTCCGTCAGCCATGACTGAATGAAGGTCCAAAGTAATTCGCAATTGTATTTTTAGATCGGCCACGCTAAGAATCGAACCTTCAACTTTCAGGAGAGTATCACTTTAGATTTTTACAAGTACTCTAACAACAAAGGGGTGAAAATCACACTCAAGATGGGAACAGTAGTCCGATGAATCCAAGTAACATTGGCTATATTTAGTTTAATTTAGATTCATTTAAATGAGGGGATGCTGGAGTAAGAGACCTTTGTGAAAATTCAGATATCTCTGATATTTGTAAAATTCTAATAAGAAGAATAAATCATTGATTGTATTGCTTTGAAGTAATTCAACGTGTACACAAATTTGAAAATTTAAAACCCGTCTGACTTGTAATGAAGTTGGGCGTAAGAATTCACATTGAAGAACGAAGAAAGGAAATAAAACTCGGATTGAATCAATAAAAACGGCACAGATATAAGAAATCATGTACAAATAAAAATCACAAATAAAAATGTCGAATTACAATTAGACTCTGAGTTTGATTTGTCCATAGACAATTTGCATATATGATAAAGGTTGAATAATCAAACGTAAAAACGAAAAAAAAAAAATTGCCAGACCAGTGACTAATACAATAATTAAATTCGAGAGTGTAATTATGGTCACGTTAAAAGGAATTACTAAAAAGTTAAAAATGTTCGTGTTAAAAAATGCCAACAATTTATTTGGTACAGACTAGATGGAGCAATTTAATTTTTTTAGATTTATCAGTCAACACTGTTTTGCCAGAAAATATTTAAGTTTAAAAATGTTCAAGAAACAAAAACATACCATACAAAATCCCTTCGAAAAAGCAACGGGAGACTTATCAAATGAAGTGCAGACAGCAAATCATCAAATACGCTGAAAAGAATAAAACATACAATTCGAAACGACGTCGAAAAATAACACGACAACAAATAAAAAGTGAACAGAAAATGAATTAAGGTAGTTATTTTGAAACGCAAACGAATAGAGGTTGAAGCTTTAGGGAAGATAAAAAAATCAATATCAGCCGTGAATAGAATTGACAAATACGAAGTTGGTTCGACAATACAAGCTTCTACGAGGGGCTTGCAATAAGTAATGCCCATGACACACTTTTCATAGCAGTAGAGCAACGAAACTTGGCACAGTTATTAGTCTTTCTCTACATAGGAACCACCCTGAGTTATGCATTTCTCCCATCGTTTGATGCAGCTCTGGAGATCGTTTTTGTAGAACACCCCCAGGTTGGTCCTTCAACCACGACATGACTTAAGAAATCAAGGCTGCATCATCTGGGAAACGCGTTCTTTTCAAAAACAACTTCATGGCTGGGAAGAGGTGCAAGGTCAGGAGAGTAGGGAGAATGGGGGTATATTTCATAACTACACGCCCGTGCTTCTGATCTAGTGAGTTGTGGATTGGAGCATTGAGGGTACCTTTGCTGATCTTGCCCCGCGTCTTGATTTTGATGGCTTCCCTTAATTTCCTCCAAAGTGAAGCATAATAGGCTTCTGTAATTGTGGTACCCTTTGCCAGGAAATCTGTCATCACTACTCCGTCCTGGTCCTAGAAGACTGTGAGCATTACCTTGCCAGTGGAGGGCTGCACCCTTGCCTTCTTTGGAGGTGGTGAGTCCAAGTGCTTCCTCTGCATTGACTGAGCTTTGGTCTCTGGATCATAGTGATGGACCCAGGTTTAATCCTGTGCAATCAGTATTTTGAAAAACATGGACTTATCTTCTTGGCACATCTCCAAATTCATCCTCGAGCACTTGACGCGTTCTTGCTTCTGGAATTGTATGAACAACCTGGGGATCCATCTGGCAGACACCTTATGCATATGCAAATGGTCATGAATGACAGTTTCTACAGACCCTGTACTAATCTTGACATCTTGGGCTATTTGGCGAATAGTAATGCACCGATCTTCCAAAATGGCAGCCTCAACTTAACGGACAGATGCCTCATCAATGGCAGAAGGGGGGCGACCAGGTCTGGGAGCTGTTTGCACAGACTTCCGGCCATGTTTGAATTCACGATGCCAGCGTTTTACAAGGTCATATGATGGGGCATTATCACCATAAATTTCTTTCATTTCATCAAAAGTCTCCTGTGGTGTGCGTCCTTTGAAATACAAAAACCGGATCACTGCTCGACATTCAACAGGCTCCATTTCACACCTGACTCAGTTCAAATACTTCTAAACCAGAAACCAAAATTAGTTCAGAGCTGTAATTTGCCACATAACCCGTAGAGATATAAATCACTGCACATGCAAAATTTCAGCCAGATCAGATAACTGGAAGTTGGTCAGGGGCATTACTTATTGCACGCCCCTCGTAACATTTTATTTATATGAACATAGAATTACCAAATTAACTGAACTTGCGAAACGGAAGTGAGATGTCATTCAGAAATAAATAGATGACATTACTAAAGAAATGCAGAGCTTAAATATAATTGTAAAAGATTGGAGATAGCGTCTATGTACTCCATGGCTACACATGGAAGTCTCTAAACATATCGTGATAAAATCTAATAATAAACAATACTTAAACTACTGCGTAGTAAAGATTTGGGAGGGAGGGAGTATTGTAGGGTGCCCACCTACGGATAATAATGAACACTTCTAATTATTATATAGACAGGGAGAATATGTCTCTCGCCGGTTAGCACGTGTTATGCTCAAATCTTGAACTCATGGCAGTCGAACTGATGTATACCAACACTCTTCATTTGTGCTATTTGATTTTCTGTTCAATATATATTTCTTTTATTACCGAGTTGTGTCTTTCTTCCCGACCATTCCGGGACTGCAAAATAAGTAAATAAATAAATTAAAAACTAGAATGGCACATAAGGCAATGCCAGGTACACATGTGACAATATAAAAAGCTCTTTTGGGGGTAGCTAGCGCTTCACACATTTAAAAGCCTCATACTTGACTGTCCTGTTACTCAAATGGCGACAAGTGTAGTTTAAAATGTGTTATTAAAAACAAAGCGACTTCAGAGCGTGCCGCCAGAGTAGGTTCAACTGGAGCCGACAGACGTTTATACAAACTCGAGAGAGAAAACTGTCTAAAGGTTTAAGTAAACTTGGTGAACTCGTTAGTTAAAGCTTCCGAAATAAAAATATCTCAGTCTCTTTGTTTTAACATCTATCTATCTATCTATCTATCTATCTATCTATCTATCTATCTATCTATCTTTCTATCTATCTATCTTTTCCCATATCTCTCTCTCTCTCTCTCTCTCTCTCTTTCTATCTCTCTCTTCTTGTCGTCGTCACGAGAGAAAGATACAACCAGTTGGAAATTAGAGAATGTTTGGAATTGAAACAGGTCGAAGCTAGTCGTATACCAGCCCAACTCTCGAGTTCTTAAAGAAAATGATCCTTAGTAAAGGTTAAAATAGAAAACTCTATTTTTATATATAAAGAAGATGTGTTGTCCGCTTATTTAATTCAGCGTTCACTTCCAGAACCAAAGGTCCCGAATCCAGTAAAGATAATTCTCAGGAGAGAATTAATGCCGTCTAATGATGCTGAGAACTCGAGAGACGATTCGTCAAGCAGACATATCAAACCCTTAATCTAAAGTGGAGGTTCTCTGTAAATTATGTTAACATACAGAGAGGTTGTATATCGCTAGGCAAAATGAAAATAAAGCTAAATTGCTAATTTTTGTATTTTTGAATTTTTTAGATAAGGATAGAGTATTCATATTATTTGGATTCTTAAGGCTACTGTTCACATCTTGAGTGTTATTTTCACCATTCAAAATTATGTGAAATTTTCCGAGTTCGACACGATACACTTTAAGAAGGTCAGAGGTTATATCGGCCGAAATCTTGTGAAATTAACATTCAATATAATACGAATTATTAATCGTCATCATAAAAATTTAATAAGCTCATTTGTTTGTTTATCGTTTTTGCTTATTTGGATCAGATTTCATTGCAGTTGAGTGAAAAACCGAATTTTTGAAAAAAAAAACAAAAAAAAAACAAAAAAAAACCCAGAAAATTAGTTTTTTTTTTTTTTTTTTTTTTTAATGAAAACAACACATTCTTGTCGCCATTATTTAAAGTGTGATTTTTTTTAAACCCCTTTTTTTTTAGTCATTTGAGATTAATACAAAATGGTCATAAAATATAAAGCGGTTGCTTTGTATTTTTTTAATCCGTCGTTATACATTTATGGATATAAATTTTGTCAAACATAAATACTCAAACACACACACAAACACACACATATACGAGAACAGACACACACCGAAGCACACACACATATATATACGCACAATAATAATTTAATTAAATATTTATCTGCATAGAAAATTGCTTGTTTCATCTAAAATGACGCATCAGTGTGGCTATATATACAAGTGATTAATCAACGACGTTCAAACTTCAGGTCTGATAACATATATATATATTATTTCTTTCAAGGACAATTGGCCATTACATATCAAAGGCCTTTTTTTATTGAACTTTCTAAAATATTCTTGTATCTAAATAAAATTTAAAAACAACTAAATCTTTGATTAAATTTTTAGCCTTTTATATTCAATCGTCTCAAATTATTCCTATTTATTTATTTGACTTTAAAAAAAAATATTTTTAACAATAATAATGTTATTTTTTAAATCTAAGTAAATTGATTTATTTCTATATTCATTTTTATTATATAATTATATACTTATCGCCCTTTAGTGTTATTCTTATTTAATGTCTTAATTATTTCTATATAAAAATAGTAAATATTTGGTAATTATTTATTTCTATTGTTAAATAAAAGTCATTTATTGAACTTTGGAAATCGCCTCGGCTTTAATGCTGTTTCTGACAACCTTTTTATTTTTATTTTTTGTTAGGGGTTGGGAAACATTTACCTAGGCTCACATCACGACTGTGATACCAGGCGTTGGTGAATGTCGACCAAGCCCCTACAGTCCTTTAGTTGCTATAAAAGTCTACTCTACACAATATCCAGCTACAGTATAGCTGGAAATGTCTTTTCAATTATTAAATCATTTCTCTCTGATAGATTCATAAGAGTAGTGGTTGATGGACAGAAATCAGAAACTCACAGTATTAATGATGAAGTCCGTCGGGGGTCCATCCTAGGCCCAACTCTCTTTCTGATCTACATAAATGATCTCCCAATTTACATCTTAAGAAAATTTGTAGATATTTATGCTAACGACACTACCATCTATGGTAACACATCAAAGGCCGTAAACGAGCAAGTTCTCTCTGATTCTCTTTCATCTGATCTTGATCAATCTTGGTGCAATGAGGAAAGAGGTGGCTGGTTTATTTAATGCATCTAAAACCAAGCTTCTATCTTTACATCATCAATGCTCTGATCCCCATCTGGCTTCAATTGAAATGAATGGCTCTCATCTTGGGAAGGCTCCATGTTTTAACAAGCTTCTGATCTGATCCATTGCAAAAACTGCTAGAAAAAATGGTAGGATTGTTCTACCACTCCAGTAGATATATCACTGTCAATGCGATTCTCTACCTGTATAAGAGCCAAGTATGTCTAAGGATGGAGTACTGTTGCCATATCTGGGCAACAGTACTCCATCCTTGGACATCATGAGCTGCTAGAAAAGAAGTTATCCTGCCTTGACAGAGTTCAAAATAGACTTTGTAGCTTAGTGGTGGACACCCTTTTCTCCTCCCTGCAACTTCTTTCCCACAGAAGAGATGTTGTGAGCTGGTCTCTGCATTATTATTATTTTCATCGCAAGTGCTCGTCTGAGTTCCACTTTATGGTCCCCCTATCCTGACTTTCATGAAAAACACTCGTCTATCTGAAACCACTATCAATAGTTCCCCCCCACTTTATCTGTGCCTAAACCTAAACGTAGATTCCATGAACAAAGCCACTTTCTTAGAACTGTACTTGTGTGAAACTGTTCCGTTTTCCTGCTTTCCGGCTGACTACAATATGGTTGTCTTCAAGTCCAACGTGAACAAATTCTTGATGAGTCGTTCGTTTAAGTAATCCAATTTACCAAAATTTCACTACTAAAGATTACTATGACATGTTCCCTTTGACTACTGTACTCATTAACCCTTATTCTCGAGTGGCCTTCGGGTCTTGATAAGTGTGTGACTCCAATATAAAGCTGAACGTCTGTGTGTGTGTCTGCTCACGAATAGGCTCCTATATGGTTGACTATTATAGAAAACTGATCACATACAATGATAGAACATGTATCGAGACACAGGAATGGGTATGTTTGATCTGCCATAATGATGATTCATTAAAATTGTGGGGTCTGCGTACGCGTCTGGTCCACAAAGAATGGAAATAAAAAATAAAAAAATAAAAAAAATAAAGTGTTTTTGATATAGATGTACATAATAATACTTTGATAAGTATGTTTTAACTTAAATGGGGATGGTATAATAAAATTGGAGGTTTGCGTTCGCGTCTGGCCTCCATAGAATGGAAATAGGCACAAACTTTAATAAAGACTTTTCATATCTATCTGCGTAAGTATACTTTGATAATTATGTTTCAGTTTGAAGAAATATGGTATAATAAAAATATAGGGTGTTCGTTCGCGCCTGATCTCCATAGAATGGAAATATGTCACAAAGTTTAACAAGGTTTTTTAATATAGATCCACAGAATATTGTGATAAGTGTTTCAGTGTGAACAGGTATGGTATAATAAATTATGGGGTTTATCTATTTTATTTTTACTTTCATCATATTTTGCTTTGGCTTTGATACCCCCAAATTCGAAGCTATCTCTTTACAACCCTTCCTTTTCATAACCTATCATACTTTCATAAATCAGAGTCCATTTTCTGTAGGCTGTTTTTGAACCTAGTCAACGACGGGTACTTTTGCTAGTATATCTATATTGTAAAGTATATATATATATTAATGTATACATGCATATACATATATATTATATATATATTATTTAGTTATATATATATATATATATATATATATATATATATATATATATATATATATATATATATATATATATATTATCGGACCTTTCTAAGACGATTATGAATTTTTTTTTATTTTCTTGTTTTTACTTTTTAATTCCAATATGACTCTTCTCTCATCCCTTTTACTAAATATCACAAATAGAATTTAAATAAAACACATAAACACTTGTGAAGAACAAAGAGACAGAAAAACAAAACAAATTAGCGGTGCTTGCCAAAGAACTAAAAGGAATAAAGAACCTGAAGAAAATCAACATAATACCAATATTTAACCAATAAGTAACAGTTCCAAAGAACCTAGAAACAAGACTAGGAGAAATTGGAATCAAGAGGAAGGCTCAAAATATGCAACGGACAATAATGCTGAAAACAGTTGCAACCTTAAATAAAACTCTCAAATGCGGAACTTATTCTACAAGAATGACAATCGCCAACCGGGCATATAAAAAAGGCAACAGAAGTAAAAACAAAACAAAAAAACATCAAGGAAACTGAATCTGTTAAGTTATAGACTGTCATGTACAAATCCCAAGAACGATACGAGCCTTATATTATGTCTGAAAGTGACGCAATATTAAAAACTCCCATCCCTTCACAGTAGAGATCCCTAGATGTAAGAGAGCCTTCTACTCCAGTAGTTTCTTCCCCAGAACTGCTATACTTTGGAATTTCCTTCCGAGTTCCTGCTTCCCCAACTGTACTGACACGCAGAAGTTCAAGTGTAACGTGGACCGATATCTTGCTGCCCAACTCCCCACATAGTGCCCCTGTAGCTTATGTCCTTGATAGTAGCCCCCTACATCAAAGTGGCAATGTGCCTTGTTTGGGGTGAAACTGTAATTAAAAAAAAGTGGGATCGGAGATGCGCCACTGTACAACTCATGCTCTCTACCGATCCAAATTATGACAATAGGACCATTACCAGCACCCTTAAAATGTATCGCTGGATTGCCACGAATAACAGGGATGTGCCCAGGGTGATAAAAGCAAAGTTTTCAGCCACGGTTAATGGTCTTTGGTGTGGTTTCAAATGTGGGCCACATCATGTCACCTCACATCTTCGAAGTCAGCTTGAAAGTTAACACCAGAGTGTATCTGGGTGTGCTGAAGAATGTGGAGATCCTCTGGTGCAATTAGGTGGCTGCTGGCTGACCCTAGGTGTGGCAGCAGGAATTAGCGCCGGCCCACAAGTCTAAAGTGACTCAGGCTTGGCTTCAGAAGGAATGCTATGATATTGTACCTTTTTCTCACTGGTCCTCTCCTCCCTCGACCTAAACCCACTAGACTACTTCGTTTGGTCAAGCATCAACAACATCACCAATATGACTTCCCACAACACCAAAGCTAACCTGATCCCCGCCAGTATTCACCAAGTTCCTTGTGAAAAAGGCATGCTCCCAGTTCCAGACCTGTATCGAGGTGGTGATTGAGGCTGAAGGCAGTTACATTGAATAGATATCAGCTCTACTATATAATCAAGTTACCTGAATTAGTTTTTTTTAATAAAAGTTTTAAAATAAAGCTGTTGCATTGTTTTCTTTAGGGCGACACTTTTATCTTTCTGCCCTATAATAATAATAATAATAATAATAATTATTATTATTATTATTTAACAAGAAGGAAAAGTCCTGTCAGATTGTTGATTTCGCCGTTTCAGCAAACGACAGGGTGAATGTCAAGGAGACAGAGAAGCAAAACAAATACATGGAACTAGCCAGAGAGCTGAAAGGGATATAAATGCAAAAAGTCAAGATAACACCAATAATAGAAGAAACAGTAGGATCAATCCCCCCCCCCCAAAAAAAAAAACTTTGAAAAAAGAATGGGAGAGATTGGAATCAGAGGGATGGCTTAGAGGGTACAACGGATAATAATAATGAAAACTACAGAAATATTAAGGAAAACTTGGGAAATAGAAACTAATACACATGAGCTACAAACACTCACTGGACATTTACAGACTGCAATAGAAGTAAAACGAAAAACAGAGGAACAGCACATGAAACCAAGAAAACTGAAACTGTATAATTGTAAATTAACCCACTTTCCTATAAAAAAAAAGACAAAAATTGTAATATCGTCATCAACTGGTGCCATACTAAATGGTCGAGAAGGATCAATGAGGATGGACAGACCGAGGAGAGAAAACATTACCCAGACCTCCACTGGATGAGTGGGAACATGACGAGGCCATTGGGGAGGCTTATTCCTATCCTAATTAAAGTGAAGATCAATGATCGTTGCCAGCAGGAAATTAATGTTAAACAACTGTTATGATAATGCAAATTAATTTGCAAAGGGTATTGACACAGGTGGAGAGTACTGGAAATCTGGGGAGACTTGTTGTCACTCAAACTCCAAGGAACATCGTAAGGTGTTGACAGAGAGAAATTTTTGATAATGGCTTGTGTGAAAACTATTAATGGACCTCCACTGTATGAGTGCGAAGAGAACTGGGACCTTGGGGAGGCTTATTGCCACTCAAATTCCAGTAAAGACCAATGGCCGCTGCCAACGAGAAATCGATGGCAAGCGGCCATTGCGATAATGCAAAATTTATTTGCAAATGTTATCGAAAGAGGTGGAGAGTACAAGAAAATCTGGGGAGACTTGTTGTCACACAGCTTCCAGGGAACACCACAGGCTGTATTCGATGAGATCTTTGATGACCTGAGTGAAAGCTCCTTGTGAGCCAATCACCACCACCACCACCAATGCTTAATTTCGAGCATGCGCAAAAGAAACAGAAGGCGTAATGTTTTATTCGATTTATTCTGCCAAAGTCAACTGTTTTGTTTTCAATTGGCAGCAAGTTTTGTCGGCTAAATACCAAAGCAAAAGTGTGCTATATGTTCAAATACCCTATGCATCATAATTTAAACTCTGTGTAGATTTTATAGTTGGAGAACAGTTTGATAGCGACTTTTCGTACATACACTGCCAAGGCTACTTTAAATATACATATATATGATTTTCAGAAATGATGAAAATTATATATATAATTTTCAGAATGTGAGAGATTATATAATTATTAATATCTATCTATCTATCTAAATATGTATATATATATAAAATTATTAATAATAAAAATAAATAAAAAATGTTATATAATTATTAATATATATATATATATATATATATATATATATATATATATATATATATAGAGAGAGAGAGAGAGAGAGAGAGAGAGAGAGAGAGATGTTATTTGTTTTTGTTTTTGTGATGTTTTGAATGAATTCAGTTATTTACGAAAGTGTATTTTTACCTAAATGCGAGTTGGGAATAATTTTCCCTTTAACCAATTTGGTAACCCCACATGGGGAGCGGCATACATATTGTTTTTAAAATATAGTAATCCACTGACACATGTTTCGTCGTCTACGACTCACCAGAGTGGCTGAATCTAGCGAGATTCGAAATCGGGACCCTGCGGTGTGTGATGAAACGTTTTCATTTTAAATTCTATGCAATCATGCAGAATGTAGAAACTATGCATAAATAGAATGCAGTGTAATAATTCAATGAAACCAATCAACTAATAAGAAACCATAAAAAAATGTATAATCAATTAAAAGGAATATGCAAATTAGTTAACCTTTATGTAGTCGCTCGCATATCCATGACTGAGTATATTAAGATGTTCGTTTTAATAATTTCTAAATAGAAAAAGTGGGCTGTTAATGTCTATGTCAGAGCGAGACAATGCACACACATATATAGAAAGATAAATATGCATGCACACATTGGTCCTTATTATAGATGATCCGCATATTTTGAATGATATTGCTGTTCTCATCTTGGTTGTTATTCTCACAACGTTTTGGCCGATGTAGCCTCCTACCTTATTCAGCTGTGTCTGTCTCACTAAATTTGGAAACTCGTAAGCAATTTCAAACGAAACCTTTTTATTTAATCCACGGGGTTGGTTTGTTCTTATTCTTTCATCCATGAACGACTAAAAGCCTTTACTATTTTGTAACGTATTATGTTCACCAAGTTTGATACGCAGACAATGCCAAAATAAAAAAACAAAAACAAAAAACACCTTCTAGTTCATATCAATTGTGTTCGCCAGCTTATGTAATAAACACGGTTTCTGTCAATAGATTTCTATTTAAAACCAATATTTAGTTTTCTAAGTTTGGATATGGATCGATAATGTTGTTTATGTATTTAAAAAAAAAAAATGACTAAAAAACTAGCGGAAATCAAATATTTTTCCAGACAATATTCCCAAACTTCAAGCCTGTCAAGCCAACGAGTTGAAAGATTACACTTTTAAAGTTGAAAAACCTTTTATATATATATATATATATATATATATATATATATATATATATATATATATATATATATATATATATATATATATATATATATATATATATATATGTATGTATGTATGTATGTATGTGTGTGTGTGTGTGTATATATATGTATATATATATATATATATATATGTATGTATGTATATATATATGTATATATATATATATGATGAAATATATACATATGTATATATATGTATATATATGTATATATATGATGATGATGATGATGACGATGATATGAACCATATTCTGATATTAAAAAATTAATAAGTCGATTAAAAAAAAAAAAAACACGAATTATATAATGGAACCCAAAGCGCTTTTTGTCAGACAAACTTTTCAAGAAATACTTATACGAAAGCCTAAATAGGATGTGCCCCTCCTTAATATTTGGAGTTTTTTTTTTAATCGACATTATTTTAATCGACTTATTTTTTTTTTATAATATTCGAAATGGTTCATTTCATTTTCATCATTGTTGCATTTCTAATATATATATATATATATATATATATATATATATATATATATATATATATATATATATATATATATATATATATATATGTGTGTGTGTGTGTGTGTGTAGAGAGAGATAAAGAAGTATTATATGCCTGTGTGTAATGAAAAAACAACAAATTGAACAGAGGGAATAATCATCAAAAGGCGTTTAATTTGTTTTTACTCGTCCTTTTCACACTTCGACTCTCCACATATGTAAACAGCTATATGCCTGTCTGCCGGTCTGTCTGTCGGTCTGTCTGTCTGTCTCTGTATTTTCAAACTCTATCTCCACCGAAACAAAAGTAGCAGAGCAGCAGCGCTAGGGGGCCTCCAATGATTGGATTCTTTTTTTACGGGCCGTCGTTTCATGGGTCTTTAGCCAGTTAAAATTGTTTTTAAGTGGTCAAAAATTGTTTTTAAGAGGTCAAAAATTGTTTTTAAGTGGTCAAAAATTGTTTTTAAGTGGTCAAAAATTGTTTTTAAGTGGTCAAAAATTGTTTTTAAGTGGTCAAAAATGGGTCAAAATTGAAAAAAAATCGTTAAACATCTACTGCATTCACCTTAGTTTATTTTTAATTTTAAATCGGTTTGTATGTTTTTTTTTTTTTTTTTTTTTTTTTTTACATTTTCACCCAAACAAGGCAAATTGCCACTTTGGTGTAGGGGGCTACTATCAGGGGCAAAAACTACTGGGGTACTATGTAGGGATTTGGGCAGCAAGATGTCGGTTCACGTTACACTTGAACTTCTGCACGTCAGTACTGTTGGGGAAGCAGGGACCTGGAATGGAATTCCAGAGTCTAGCGGTTCTGGGGAAGAAACTATTGGAGTAAAAAGATCTTTTACATCTAGGGATCTCTACAGTGTGGGGGGGGGATTTAGCAGCCTGTTGGGTTTGTCGAGGGTGCTCACGTCGTGGGGGCACAAGTGATTACAGTTCGTCAGAGCATTCACCACTAAAATACTTGTAGAAAAGGCAGAGGGATGCAACATTTCGTCGATGGGACAGAGGCTGAAGCTTAGATGCCAGTTCAGGGCCTATCAGGTTTGCGACTCTCTTTTGAACCTTGTCAAGGAGCGAGAGACTAGTAGCAGATGCACCAGCCCAAATGTGACAGCAATACTCCATACATAGGCGAATGGTGGCCTTATAGAGGTACAGGATACTTTCGGGTGTTAGTAGTTGTATAACATGGTAGAGAGAGCCCACCTTTCTTGCAGCAGCCCTGGCAATGCCTTCAATGTAATTGTTCTAACTCATGTTTCCTGTGAACGTTAGGCCAAGGAGTTTGAAATATGTACTCTCAGATAAAGAGTCGTTGGCCATTGCTGTAGGTGGTAGAGAAGGTTTCTTGTAATTATTGAATGAAACTAGTTTAGTCTTGGCGGCATTGAACGCGACCAACCACTTTTGTCCCCATTCCACCACAGATTGGAGGTCTTCCTCTAGTGTTTCTGCCATTTCTTTAGAAATGTGTTCATTCGTCTTCCTGTCGTGCCTGCCATAGAGTGTAGTGTCATCAGCATATATACCCATCTCAGAGGCAATTTTTTCGGGGAGGTCATTTATGAATATCAGGAACAATAGAGGTCAAAGGATTGAACCCTGGGGCACCCCCGCATTTATATCATATTGTTTAGATGTACGACCGTCGAGGACAACCTGGATTTTTCTCTTATCTAAGAAGGATTTAATTATGTTAAGTATTCTACCAGTGATACCGTATGATCTAATTTTCCTGAGGAGACCCTCATGCCATACCCTGTCAAAAGCCTTAGATATATCTCGAGCTACCGCTCTGCCCTCCCCCGTTTTGTCCAGTGAATGGTATATACGTTCAGAGATTACAGTGAGGATGTCTGCTGTGGAACGGGCTTGTCTAAATCCATATTGTTTGTCAGTCAGAAGTTTAGCATCTGTAAGGTGATGGACTAGAGCATGGTTAATTAAGGTCTCAAATATTTTGGCAAAAAGTGGGAGGAGGCTAATGGGGCGATAATTTGAGGGGTCAGTCCTTTCGCCAGAATTCTTGAATACTGGTACAACAGAAGCAGTTTTCCAACAGCCCGGAAAGCAAGCTTCATTAAGGCATTTGTTGTAGAGTATGTCACGTTGGTACAGTGGTCACGTAACCAGCGTTGAATGCTATAGTTTCGATTCTATCTGATAGCACGTAAATACTTTTTTTTTTACTTGGGAAATCACAACTCTATAATAATCTGGGCAAATTAAAATATATTGAAGCATATTTTACCCCCAGACAAAGCCATCACCCTGCTAGTCATTATATAAAATATATATCGTGTATTTCATCCTCACATGTATATATATGTATGCATATATGTTTTATATCTATCTATCTATATATCTATAAACGTGAAATTGTCTGTGTGTGTGTGTGTGTGAGTGCATGTGTGTCTGTATACATTTCCCTATCTAACTACTCTGTCAATTTTCAGTCTACAAACTCGAGATTTGGCATAAGGGGTATTGAGATTTAGGAAAATCTTTTTAATCGCTTTTCGGCCAGAAATTTGAAAACTCTACCAAACTCTTCTGCCAATTTTGGGTCTAAACACTTGAAATTTTAGATGTAGATCACTTGGACATGGATCAAACATTTTAATTTGATTTGAGCCCCAAACAATAAATGTTAAGGGGCGAAAATTTGGATCAAAGTTAAAAGTTTGATCTCTGCGGTCTCTACCAAATTACTCAGTCAATTTTTGGTCTAAACATTTAAAATTTTACAAAGAGTGTATTCAGACACAGGGCAAGCTTTTTAATGTGTTTTTAGCCGACAATTTGGCTGCCAAGGGGTCAAAGTTGAAAGAGTTGACCTTTGCAGACTCTATCAAACTCCTCCGCCAATTTTGAGTATAAACAGTTGAAATTTTAGATGTAGGGTACCTGAACATGAGTCAAACTTTATATTGATACACATATGCACATAAAGTTATGAACAGTACATAGGACCCAAACAAAGCCGGGCTGAACTGCTAGTATATATATATATATATAGACACGTTTTTCTACACTTGCTCGTTAGTCTTGAATTAGATTACAGTGTCGCTGATCGGCCGGTTCGAACCCTTGATCCGAGTATAAAGAGCTCAGGTCATCGTGACAAGTGATGACTCCTTTGTAAAAAAACAAAACAAATATCAACAAAAAAATGATTTAGAGTTTTTTATGATTTTTTTTCAAATCAAATAAATAAACATTTAGTTTTTATATCGACGATGATAATGATGATGATGATGATGATGATGATGATTATGGATGAGTCCCTTAACCTACTGTCCAAGAATACCTGGCAACTCCCTTTCCTCTCTAGAGCACATGCAGCACCTGGGCTTACCAAATGGTCACCCGGTTTAGTACTGACTAGACTCAACGTTGCTTAACTTTGGTGATCTAATAGAAATGTGTGTCAACGTGATTATATTTCCGCATGACATAATTTTTTTTATATAATAAACCAATAATCTATGATATAAAGGCAAAAATATGTGTTTGTATGTGTCTGTGAATTTTTTGTGTATGTCCGTCAAAGACTTTTGGAGGGGGGGGGGGGCGGGACGCTCAGGCCGGTTACTGTTTCTTAGAACCTTTTACATGCTATCTGGATTATAATATCTACGATTTACGAAACAAGGTTGCGTCTATCTTTAATTTGGGTGACTTTTACACACTATTTACGTGATTTTTTCACTCTCTGCGTGTTTTTGTCGCTTTTCTGTATAAAAAAAGCGAAACTGTTAAAGTGAAGTTTGTTCTCGGCTTTTTGTGCCGAGATGTCCAGAAAGCAATGAGGTTTGATTAATGTGGTGGTGCGGGGGAACGGTCATATCAGACAATTGCTATTCATTTGGACACTCCGCATTTTAGAGGAGCTGTTTAAACAAAAAAATATGCAGAAACTGGCAGTGTCTAATTTAAATCACGTGATGTTTGAACTTATTAAATTCACGCACCTGTCATTTAACTTTTTAATCATTAAACTAAAGCGCTTTTCATTTCTCTCCCATCATGGCTGAGCGTTAAGATGCCAGTTGTTTTTCCTTTCTTTTCCATCTTCACGTCAAGGCTTTGAGTTCAAGCCTACCTACCTACCAAAACTTTCTTTTCTTTTAGACCGACAAACACACGAGCAATGCTGGGCACCCCCACTAGCCTATATCTATAAATATAAAAGCGAAAATGTATGTATGTATGTGTGTTCGCTTTTTCTGTGTGTCTACAAAAGGCTTCTTTCAGAGAAGCAGTCGCTCGGTTCACTACATTTTAAAACTTTTTATATCACATATAAATCGCAATATCTCACACTTAACAACGAAGCTCGTCTGTCTATTTAATTTGCTCGATTTCGGGAAGATAAATATTCAATATTTGTCGCTCGCCGCATGTGGGTTAGTTTTTTCCTATAACATCTTGGGGGCGAGGAAAAAAGCGTTCAGCAGTAAATGAAATCCCGCAGTCAAACTGACCTCATTAACTCATTAAAACGAGCACCTGCATCCAACTAATTAAATAAATTCAAACGTATTTCCATAAGCATGTCGCGGTGGGGCAATGGTTAACGTCGCACGTTTTTTTTTTTTTTCACAACTTTGCCTCAACGGTTCGGGTTCGATCCTCATACTTACTTTTTTTACTCCCCCCCCCAAACACCCGGGCAACGCCGGGTACCCCTCGCTAGTATATATATAAAAGACAAAAGTGGTGCATGCATTTTTCTATGTCCAGTGAAGCCCCTGCTGTGTTGCGTGTTTGCTCGGCTTTTTAGTATAAATAAAGTGAAACTAATGACGTGAAGGCGATTCCCCTGCCTTTTCGCTGTCCAGTCCAGATGTCCAGAAAGCAAATCAGCTTTGATCAATGCAGTGAAAACCGTCATATCAGACAAGGTAAGTTATCACGCTTTTTTTCTGCCTTCACCTCAAGGATTCGGGTTCGAGCCTATCTTCCTTCAAAGACTTTTTTCTTTTACACCCCACCCTCAAACACCCGGCCAACACTAGGCACCCCCACTAGTCTATAATATAAATCTTATTTGTCTGTTTTAATGTATGTATGTTTGTATGTCTGCCTAAAACTTTCGACAAAGGTGACGGATTTTCACGAGATTGGTATCATTTCGAAGCTCAACCCTTCAGACGACAACTATAGAAAAATTGGCTAAAAACATTAATTCCTTCACCCTCAACTGGGCACTTTTCTACAAGGAGGGATTGCTTTTTTTACCGATAGTTTTGAAAGTCATCCCCTCTTTTCGATTGACTAGCCTACGTCACTTCCGTTTTGGTGATGGACACAACGGCAAAGGCGTCACGTTTTTTATTTTTTCACATTCATTTCCTCCTTCACAGTACGGATTCGAGCCTGCCTGCCTACTCTGACTTTTTTTTTTGCTCAACACACACCTCCAAACATCCGGGCAACGCCGGGCACCCAGGCTAGTAGCAAATAAATGTTTTCTTAAATTGTGTTGGCTGCTGCGATTTCCTTAGCTTAGTGTTTTGGCACCTTTTGTTGTTTTACATAAACTACTTATATAAAAGCCAAGTACGTCCTAGAATGGAGTACTGTTACCACATCTGTGCCGGAGCTGCTCGGAACCTATCCTGCCTTGACAGAGTTCAAAACCGACTTCAAACCTGGTTAGTGATACCCTTTTCTTTCTTTCCTTTTCTTTTTTGTCCCCTGCAATCTTTTTCCAACAGAAGAGACGTCGCTAGACTGTCTCTGCTTTATCATTATTTTCATGGCGGATGCTCATTAATCTATGGTTACCCTTCGTCCAACTTTCATAAAAAACACCGTCTTGCTACCACCACTATCACCAATTTCCCCTACTCACTATATGTGCCTAAATATAAACATGGATTCTATGAACTAAGATTCATTCCTAGAACTGCTTGCCTGTGGAACTCTGTTCTGTTGGTTTGCTTTCCAGTTGACTACAACATGGTTGTCTTAAACAAGTTTTTGCTGAACTATCCCTTTAAATAATTAAATTATACCAAATTGCCACTACTAACGATTATTACATTTTTGTCCTGAGGACTACTATACATCCATTAACCCTTTATCCATGAGTGGCCTTCGAGCCTTGATAATGTAGTGACCCCCTTGGAAAAATAAATGGTCAGAAAATTCCAATAATAGGACCATCCTTATTCTTCATAAATACCAGTTCTTTTTCTTTTCTTGTTACATCGGGTTCGGTGCTTAGATAAAGAATTCTTTTCATGTTATCCTCGTATCTGGATGTCGGACGGATTACTTTTTTCTTTTTGTAAAACTTTCCTTTACTTTTTGGCTGATGGACGTTGAGGTTTTATCGTCTCAAGTGATTTGCACCCAGTAATTGACCGGTGAGCTTCACTGCGTCAGCCATGAAAGAATGTAAGCGCACGGGCATCAAGTGGTCAGTTTTGCATCAAGTGGTCAGTTTGAAGTGCATGAAATGACCACTTGAGAAGAAGCTGAAGAATTATTCTGAATGGTCAAGTGGCCATCATGAGTGAATCAACAACGTGATGAAGGATTCGTTTGTTTTTCTTCCTCGCGTGAGCACGATGTTGGACAATGGAGAATATGGTTTTATTTATATTCTTGATTATTTAGGAAGCAAGAGCAACCATTTTTTTTATTTGGTATCCTCTTTTTCAAAGAGAGATTCTTCAAGATTTTATTTTGCTTCCTTTTTTGTGGTGCTAGATTGCTCTTCAAAATGCCAGTCATGAAATTGTTAATAAAATTCACTCTTTCAATCACAAATATCCAACAGTTTTTATTGTTTTATCTCAATTTAATATTAAGCACATCTGTATATGACATGCAAACTTGCTGGTTACGATGATACAGCCTATTTCGATATTGCTCTCATTTGGTCTTTATTGACTGTTCCATTTCATGAATAGTTTGGGGATTGTTTTAATAGGCATCATATTTTAGCGTTAATGCTGCACGATGGGGTCCTAAAATCAAGCCTCGTTTTGACTTTGAGGAAAGGTAGGTCACGTGGTACTCTATCATCGGTGTCAAGGAAGAATCTATCCCCTTTAAATAAAGTGCCGAGTTGTTAACTTGGAACAACAGAAACACGGAAAAGGTGTAATATACAACAAATAACTGCTACCAAGGGCAAGATAAATTAAAAGGAAAACAAGAAGCAATTTAAAGAATTAAAGAAAGAAGCAATTCAAAGAATTAAAAAAGAAGCAATTTAAAGAATTAAAAAAGAAGCAATTTAAAGAATTAAACAAAGAAGCAATTTAAAGAATTAAAAAAGAAGCAATTTAAAGAATTAAACAAAGAAGCAATTTAAAGAATTAAAAAAGAAGCAATTTAAAGAATTAAAAAAGAAGCAATTTAAAGAATTAAAAAAGAAGCAATTTAAAGAATTAAAAAAAGAAGCAATTAAAAGAATTAAAAAAGAAGCAATTTAAAGAATTAAAAAAGAAGCAATTTAAAGAATTAAAAAAGAAGCAATTTAAAGAATTAAAAAAGAAGCAATTTAAAGAATTAAAAAAGAAGCAATTTAAAGAATTAAAAAAAGAAGCAATTAAAAGAATTAAAAAAGAAGCAATTTAAAGAATTAAAGAAAAAAGCAATTTAAAGAATTAAAAAAAGAAGCAATTTAAAGAATTAAAAAAAGAAGCAATTTAAAGAATTAAAAAAGAAGCAATTTAAAGAATTAAAAAAGAAGCAATTTAAAGAATTAAAGAAAAAAGCAATTTAAAGAATTAAAAAAGAAGCAATTTAAAGAATTAAAAAAGAAGCAATTTAAAGAATTAAAAAAAGAAGCAATTAAAAGAATTAAAAAAAGAAGCAATTTAAAGAATTAAAGAAAAAAGCAATTTAAAGAATTAAAAAAAGAAGCAATTTAAAGAATTAAAAAAAGAAGCAATTTAAAGAATTAAAAAAGAAGCAATTTAAAGAATTAAAAAAGAAGCAATTTAAAGAATTAAAAAAGAAGCAATTTAAAGAATTAAAAAAAGAAGCAATTAAAAGAATTAAAAAAGAAGCAATTTAAAGAATTAAAGAAAGAAGCAATTTAAAGAATTAAAGAAAAAGCAATTTAAAGAATTAAAAAAAGAAGCAATTTAAAGCATTAAAGAAAGAAGCAATTCAAAGAATTAAAAAAGAAGCAATTTAAAGAATTAAAAAAAGAAGCAATTTAAAGAATTAAAGAAAGAAGCAATTTAAAGAATTAAAGAAAGAAGCAATTTAAAGAATTAAAGAAAAAGCAATTTAAAGAATTAAAAAAAGAAGCAATTTAAAGCATTAAAGAAAGAAGCAATTCAAAGAATTAAAAAAGAAGCAATTTAAAGAATTAAAGAAAAAGCAATTTAAAGAATTAAAAAAAAAGCAATTTAAAGAATTAAAAAAAGAAGCAATTTAAAGAATTAGAAAAGAAGCAATTTAAAGAATTAAAGAAAAAAGCAATTTAAAGAATTAAAAAAGAAGCAATTTAAAGAATTTAAAAAAAGAAGCAATTTAAAGAATTAAAAAAGAAGCAATTTAAAGAATTAAAAAAAGAAGCAATTTAAAGAATTAAAAAAAGAAGCAATTTAAAGAATTAAAAAAAGAAGCAATTTAAAGAATTAAAGAAAGAAGCAATTTAAAGAATTAAAGAAAAAAGCAATTTAAAGAAAGAAGCAATTTAAAGAATTAAGAAAGAAGCAATTTAAAGAATTAAAGAAAGAAGCAGTTCAAAGAATTTTCGAGCATATGTATTAGCATAGACAACATTTTTTTAAATAAAGCAACTCAAAGAATTAGAATTTTTATAATAAACAATTCAAAGAATGAGAAGTTTTAAAATATTACAGTTCAAAGAATTAGAATTTAAAAATATATAACAGTTCAAAGAATTAGAATTTTTATACTAAACAGTTCAAAGAATTCGAATTTTTAAAAATATAACAGCTCAAAAAATTAGAATTTTTATAATAAACAGTTCAAAGAATTAGAATTTTTATAATAAACATTTCAACGATATAGAATTTTTATAATAAACAATTAAAAGAATTAGAATTTTTAAAAATATAGCAGTTCAAAGAATTAGAATTTTTTTAATATAACAGTTCAAAGAATTAGAATTTTTATAATAAACAGCTCAAAGAATTAAAATTTTTAAAAATATAACAGCTCAAAGAATTAGAATTTTTATAATAAACAGCTCAAAGAATTAGAATTATTATACTAAACTGTTAGAAGAATTAAAATTTTTAAAAATATAACAGCTCAAAGAATTAGAATTTTTATAATAAACAGCTCAAAGAATTAGAATTTTATAATAAACAGCTCAAAGAATTAAAATTTTTAAAAATATAACAGTTTTTATAATAAACAGTTCAAAGACTTAGAATCACATAGGCCTATACACATTCTCTCCCGCACAGCAGATGCAACAACAAAGAAACAATAACACGACATCCCTATTAACACATAGGAAGAAGTTGAATCAACAATACGAGTTGAGATACACCACGCACACTGATAAACTCACAACTGGAAGTTTCGTTGACAGCCGGCAACTGGACGCCACCGTTCAACATGAATGAATGCACAACAAGTGCCCGTACAAACAATGTACACACACTACTGCAGACTCACTTGCGAAGAAACCGTCAACTTAACACACAACGTAAACACAAACAAAAAATTTTCCTTCCAAACGAACAATTCACTTCACTGTCCAAGCAACTCGTTGCACATGTCAGCACAACAAAAAAAAAAACAAAAAAACAAAACAAATGTCAGCCTAAAAAAGAGTAAACGCCTTTTCCACGCGTAAGTAAATACTTTTTTTTACGAACACACTCCGTTTTTGACGTTTTTTTTAAACAACCACACCAACAGCAAAAAAACAGGACGAAAAGTAAATTGCCAAAAACATTACTTACAATATATATATATATATATATATATATATATATATATATATATATATATATATATATATATATATATATATATATACACTGCATATTTTTTTCCTGGGAAGGGGAGTATTGTACGAGCCCTACAAGTCTCGCACAAAAGCACGCATTCACATCTCAACAAAAAAAAGAAGCCATTTTTCTTGTCATACACATATGCGCACATGTACACACACGTAGATATATTCACGTACATACACCCACATTCACATGCATACACATACACGCTAATGTACACACACGGGCAACGTCACTTCCCCTTTAAAGGAAATCCACACATGCGCAAACAACACCGGAAACAACTATATACGCTTTCTCTCTCCATGAACTGGATTGACTTTCTCACTCTTTCTTCCCTTTTGCTTTGGTCCATAAACCAGACAAGTTCGCATCTACAACTTGTACCTGAGAACACATCCGTGTAGCTGACTGCTAACATATGCGCGCAGCTTTACTGATATTAACCCTCTATATTTTTCTTTGTCTACACGCTGGACTGTCATTCCCATTTCAAAGAATTAGAATTTTTATAATAAACAGTTCAAAGAATTAGAATTTTTAAAAATATAACAGTTCAAAGAATTAGAATTTTAAAAAATATAACAGTTCAAAGAATTAGAATTTTTAAAAATATAACAGCTCAAAGAATTAGAATTTTTATAATTAAAAGTGAAATGCTTGGAAGAATCGATAAAAAAAGGAAAACTCAATAAATAATTGCGCATTTTGCTAAAAATACAATGATTTATGGCACCAATTTGTTGTCACATGATATTGTCTCACCTATGGTAGACCATAAGACCTACACACAGATGTTATCTTCGCCTTTTCCTTTTTGCTGTGACTTGCGCTTGACTTAGTTTAAAGTGTGAGGGACTTGCATCTACTACACTCTCTCGTCCAGAAACTCTTGGTCCTGATGGCAAAACGGAGTCAAGACGACCAAGCGTGATACTAGATGCAGGAGTTGTTTACAACACATACGGTGCCTAGCATTCCCAAAATGGTCACCCATCTGGTACTGCCCATACTAATCGTTGTTTTACTTCAGAGGTTATGCAGGCAACAAATATATATATATATATATATATATATATATATATATATATATATATATATATATATATATATATATATATATATTTGTTGCCTATATATATATAATAAAAATTACAATTAAATTTACCAAAATGATCCAAGATGGTAAAACAAAAGTAAATTATAAATATTAAAGAATTAATATTTATAAAGTAATCTCAACCAGATGTAAAAGCTCGATAAAACCAAATAGGGGATAGAGCTTATAATAGGAGCAAACAGTTAATAAAACATGTTAAAACACTTTGAAAAAGAGTTAAAAACATATTTAATCTGAAAAGGGAACACTTGATAAGTAAGTGGATAGTACCTAATCCGTGGAGTTTCGAAGAAATACTTTCCTTCTCATCAGAGGGTAGGAATTAGCAATATATATATATATATATATATATATATATATATATATATATATATATATATACACTTGTGCCCGATATTATTCATACCCCTCGGATCTTTGAGATTTCTATAAGAATATTGCTCAAACCAGAAGGTAGACAATATTAAAGGGGTTTCAAACAATAAATCAAGCATAAACATTTAATTTAAACTCAACAAATAAATAAATTATGCAAGTTTGAAACATTATACAAAGAAAAACAATAATGGCACTAGTTCAAAATTATTCATACCTCTCTTACTAATAGTCAATAGCATGCCCTTTATTCTTAATAACTGCCTGTAACCGTTTTGGATATTTATCAACAAGGTTTTTACAAGCATCAACACTGATTTCTGACCATTCTTCAATGCAGTAGTACTCCAAATCCCTCAAATTTCTAGGTTTCTGCTTTTTAACCTCAGTTTTCAATATGTGCCAGAGGTTTTCGATAGGGTTCAGGTCGGGACTCTGGCTAGGCCATTCCAAAACATTAATTTGATTATCCTCAAACCATTTCTTGACTATTTTGGCAGTATGTTTTGGATCATTATCCTGTTGAAGGACCCAGTTTGGTCCTAAATGGAGCTTCGCCGCATCCTGTCTAAGGTTTTCTGGAGTATCTCCAAATATTGCTCCTTCTACATGGTTCCATCTATCTTGATCAAACTACATGGACCACTAGCCGAAAAGGAGCCCCAAAACATTAGGCTACCACCACCATGTTTCACCGTGGGTATGGTGTTCTTTGGGTTGTAAGCTTCTCCTTTCTTCCTTCAAACGTAAGAAGCATCCATATGGCCAAACAATTCAATTTTTGTTTCGTCAGTCCACAAAATACTTGAGAAAACGGACTCTGGAGAATTCACATAGGTCCTAGCAAACTTTAGACGTGCTGCAAGGTGTTTTTCGGTGTGCAGTGGAGTCCTTCGTGGTCTTCTTCCTTTCAGACCATTTTCATGCAGAGTCCTTTGCAATGTTTGCCTTGATATTTTTATGCCAGAAGACTCCAGATTTTCTAAAATGTCCTTAGTAGTGGTGGTTGGATTTGCATTAACACTTCTTACAATATTCCTGGTGGCTCTAGCAGACAGTTTCCTTTTCCTTCCTCTACCAATCAAGTTGTTTGTTGTATGGTGGCTCTGGAATTTTTTGATGATGCTCTGTACTGTTGCTGTAGGGACCTCAAATTTCGAGGAAATTGACTTGTAACCTAAACCATCCTTATGTAAATTCACAATTTTAGTCCTAAGATCATTACTAAGCTCTTTTTTCTTCCCAATTCTAATAATTTTTATTCTTTTATTGGTTTTCAGTTGATATCATTTTAATTTCTGAAAAATGCAAAAAACGAAATGAAATTAATCAAAGGTTGTATAAAAGCATTCAAAATAAGAATCAAACAGGAAACAAACAGTCAGAAACTCGATTAATACTGAAAAAATAAGGGGGTATGATTATTTTTGAACATTGCAGATTTTATAAATAGCTGTATATTTCTTTTATTACAAGTATCCCGAGATTCTAAAATGACGAAAATGATCAGAAGAGGTTTATTAAAAATATGTATCAATATGGACGTAAACAATAAATTCTTACAAAGTTACACCTAATAAACTCAATTTTCAAGGGGGGTATGAATAATATCGGGCACAAGTGTATATATATATATATTACACTCAAGTAACTAATGGGGGACGTTTACTAGTCAAATGCCATTGTAAGCTTCAGTCCATTATAACTATTAATGTTTATATTTATCCCAACCAAATATAAAAACGCTCGATACTCCAGTAAAGAGTAAAGCTTAATATCATAAAAGCATAAACCAAGTCTATAAACCGGAGATTTACATGTAAAATTTTATTTTTCAACAGAATACCTCCATTAAGGAAGGGTGGTGAAATATCCTTATTTTATGGAGTTTCAAAGAATGTAAGGTTCTTTTCATCAGAGGAAAGAAACTAGTTAGCAGATCATAAAGATAACGGAACTAAAGATTTGCTGGTTTTAGCATTTCATGAAATTTCACTCCGTGATGTTGGTCATAGCGTGTAAAGTACAGCTTGTGTAGAGTAATGTTTGTGAATTAATGCTTGCATAAGGTTTGTCAAAAGGGATAGGGAGAGAGAGGAAAAGAAGAAGAAAAAAACCCAAACCGCATTGTATAAATCCAGACTGTGATATAATCCTCTGTAAATGTCTCGAAGCGAAAGAGAAATGCAGGAGTGTTCGGATTTTTAAATCCAGTTATGAAGCATGATATGAGATTAAATCCTGTGTGGTTGCAATGAATACATAAAAAAATCAATCAATCGAAGAAATTTGAATAAACAAACGGGTCCCTGTGCCAAAGATTTTAAGTTATAAATGAAAGTGTTTGCCTCTCAACTTCCATATATATATCTATATATATCTATCTATATATATATATATATATATTTATATATATATATATATATATATATATATATATATATATATATATATATATATATATATATATATATATATATATATATATATATATATATCGCTTATGATAGAAATTTACATGACTAAATGAACTTGTTTTGTCTTGTAAAGACTACCGTAGTTTCTTCAAAACTATCATTAGAGTTTAGATTTTTTTTTTATTTCGCCACACAAAATCTATACAGTGAGATAAACGATGGAATTATTTAAAATTCAGGTACTTATGCAATAATAGTTTTGCATATTCTAATAGCAACGCAGTCTAAATCTTATTTGGATATATAAAAAATTAATTGGTTCAAAAACCTTTTAAAAAAATATTAAAATATTTTGTCCATTGAGACAAAAATGGCGGCGAATGTTGTTTTTTTTTTTTTGGAGGAAAATTTAAAATTCTATTAAAAATATTACAGAAAGTTTTCTATTATTCTGCTTCTCATTCTGGAAAAAAAAAGTTGTTCAAGAATAATGGATTTTAATAGATTTTAATTCGTTAAAAAAAAAACAACTTGGTTTTTCTTCCATTTTTTTTTAAACCTTGGACACTTGAGGACAGTGAGTGCCTAATAGACATTTAAGTTCTCTCTCTCTCTCTCCACACACACGCGCGCGCGCACACACACACACACACACACACACACACACACACACACACGTGTGTGTGTGTGTGTGTGAAAAGTCCATGTTTAACAATTCCTTTGAAAAAAAAAAGTGAAAAAAGAAAATGTGTTAATATTCTTCCCTCTCCCCACATACATACATTGCCTCCGGCTCACAAGTTTTAATTAATCTAAGTCTAATATCAATTTATGATTACTACTGTAAATGAATATGTTTGATCCTACTCAGCTCCGGGTATGGGTGAGGTTCAGGGGCTCTTATATCAGTCAAAAACGCTTACAAACACCAGAGGGAATTGATATATTTGATCCTGTATTAAAAGCAACAAGCCAAGAAAATAAATTCAGATTATTTTTATATTTATTATATATTAATCTGTAGCCACAAGAGTGTTTCCATGTTGCATTTGATAGCGTTGGAATTTGAGAAGCAACCTCCCAGCCCACCCCATCAATTTTAATTCCTTTTTTTCTAGACATTTTTTTAGAAAGCGCTCTATCAATCTATATCTTAACAAGTGGTTTTGTGCTACTAACAGCCCTTTTCGTACAGAAGAGACATTACTTGTCTTTTTCTACTCCATCGATATTTTCGTGGTAGGTGCTCAATTGAGCTGCAATCCGAAAAAAAAAACCCGAACTTCTCAGCATGAACTCATCTTCTACCAAAAAACTCTGACAAAAAACTCTTTTCTTCTGCCTCCGTGTATTTAAAAATCAAACTGAGTCTCTTTCCAAATACTTCCAACTTGTGGAACACACAACTACAGAAAGGTTTCTCTACATACAACAACGTGGTCGCTTTCAAGTCCAATGTCGACAAATTTCTGTCGTAGTTGTGAATTAATCATAGTTTTCTATCCTTTCAAAAAACTTTCCCATAATCCAAGTGAAAACCTCACTCCATGGAGAGGGAATGAGTGCTTCCCGAGCTAACAATCCTTAGTAACTAGAGGAAACACTATTAGTATAATTTTTATTTAAACTTTATATACAGATAAGTTTTCCATGAGAACTTTGTTATTTATTCATATATAATCACTAGGGCTGGGACAACAGCATATTCTTTTCATTATTTTGACTCACGAATGTGTATCTCTTGATATATATCTGCTTTTATATACAGTGAGGTGGTTCTCGATTCTGTGTTGGATATATATGCGAGAGTCAAAACAATGAAAAGAACATGCTGTTGTCATAGCCCTAGTAATCACTAGGGCTAGTTTATTTAGTTTATGTTTATGGGGACAAAAAAATAAGACTGAAATTAAACAAAAAAAAAACAGTGAATTTACTGAATCATGGATTACAATAGAAAAATACGAGCATGAAAAGTAATATGGTTAAGCTTAAATATGGAAAAGAAAAGGATAAGTAAAAAATTTAATAAATTTATAACTTAATTCGCACTTACAGTATTAAGAATTTTTTAAAAATTCAATTTATAACATTATATAATCAATTCTTAATGCTGCAATATTTTAAGTTATAAATTTAATAAATGTTTTACTAGAATATATTGTCCTGTTCTTTTCCAGTTTTAACAACTAGTTCTTTTCTTTTCCATGTTTAAGCTTAACCATATTACTTTTCATGCTCGCATTTTTCTGTTGTAAAATGAAATGACTAGGATTGGCTCTTGAGAATTACATGTATGCAGTCTTTTGCTTAGTATAGTTGTTTTGTTTTGCAGCATGTCAATTAGTGTTGGGACGATTAATCAGAATCAGAATTGGGAATCCAAACAATTGGAACTTTTGGGGTATCGGAATCAGTATCGGAATCAGTATCGGAATCGGGAAAATTTGTGCTAAATTTGATTTATTTAAGTGTTGTTATTTATTTGATTTTGTTTGAAGCAAATTCTTTCACTACTGGTAATGATGATAAAATAATAAATATTTATTGATTTTAAACTAATAGTAAAATTAAAATCTATAAATCATCCTGCACAATAGTATTTTTACGTTTGATAAAATATCTGCGCATTCTACATTTTTTTTTTTATTTGTTTTTTTTTTTATGGTAATCTGGAAAAAAAATAACAACTCTATGATTAAATGTTTGGAGATTTATAAGAATCAGTATCGGAATCAGGAATTTAGTACAGAATCAATAATTATATTGGAATCGTCCCATCACTAATATCAACCCTTTTTTTTTAGTTATTTAATGCCAAATCTGGTCATTTTGGTAAAAGTTTTTCCAAGTATTTAGTCATGGTATTTGACTTCGTTGTTTTGTTTTATGGCATATCAACCGTTTTCAGGTTATTTAATGCCAAATCCCATCATCTTGGTAAAAGTTTTCATGCTTCAAGGTTTTTATATCTTTAAATATTTATTCATGGAGTTTAGTTTAGTTATTTTGTTTTATGGCATTTTTTTTTTTTTTTTTTACATAGGCATCACCACTTATCAAGGCCAAGAGGCCACTCGAGGATAAGGTTGAAAGCGTGTACAGTAGAAATTGGACAATATAGCAACCGTTAGTAATGGAGATTCGGTAAATTTGTTAACTTATATAGAACGGCTCATCAAAAACTTGTTTACGTTAGACTTGAAGAAAACCATATTATAGTCAGCTGGAAAGCAGAAAAACGGAAGACAGTTACACAGGCGTGCAGTTCTAAGAAAGAAGCTTTGCTCATGGAATCTACGCTTAGGTTTAGGCACAGATAAAGAGTGGGGGAAACTAGTGATAGTGTTTCCTGCTAGACGGGTGTTTCTTGTGAAAATTTGGCAAAGGGGGACCATAGAATGGAGCTCAGCCGAGCACCTGCCATGAAAATAACGATAAAACAGAGACAAACTTGCAACATCTCTTCTGTGAGATAGAGGTTGCAGGGAAGAGAAAAGGATATCTTCTATAAGGCTACGAAGTCTATTTTGAACTCAAGACTGGACAGGTCCTTTCTAGCAGCTCCTGCCCAGATGTGGCAACAGTATTCCATCCTTGGACGTACCTAGCTCTTATATAGATAGAGAATTCATCAGCAGTGAGATATCTACTGGATCAATAAAAGGATCCCACCATTTTTCCAGTGGCCTTGGCAACAGATTTGATGCACGTGTTCCATTTAAGATCAGGATATCAACCCTTTTCAGATTATTTAATGTTTTTTTACGGCATATCATATGAGAAGGCAAAGCTTTGAAGGGCGAACCTCCTAGAACAGCACAGAACCACACCACAGATAATAAAAAATAATCCACCTCAATGTTTCGGCCAACTATTCCACTGGCCTTGAATAGGTGGTCAACCGTGACGGAATAGGAACTCCTAGTCTCCTAACTGCATCCTCAGCAATTACTGCCTTCCATAGTTGTTGTTGTCTCACCACGTTTTGGCCACAGTTAATCACCTGAAGAAAACCAGAGGATAAGTTAGCCGAAACAAGGAAAAATGAATGATATATAAAAATATAAAAATAATATACTCATGAGAACAGTAGTTCGAATAATCCAAATAATCCAAATGTATTTGTGATTTTTCAAATAAATTTTCTAGTCGTTAAAGATATTTTTTTTTCGTTTCATGCAGAGACAAAAGGATAAATTGATTTGTTCTCTGAATAAACTTTTTCTGATTAAAAAAAAAAAATCCAAAGAAATTTGTATTTATTTCTTACACAAAAGGAAGACGCTAAATTTGGTGACTTTTCTTTTAAATAATTCATTTAAAGAGGAAAAATAAAGAATCAAAGACTCCGGTGCCAATTTCTCTGGAATTTCAACCTTTTTGAAACAAAACCAATTACTACAGTCATTTATTTCAAAATGGATTGGAATTGTAATGTTCAGCTAGGACAGGTTTAAGAGCCGAACACAATTTACCAGTTGTGTGGAAGTTTCTGATCATCAAATTGACGATAGGAACGAGTTTATTAAAATGTGTCTACCTTTGGCTCGTCGGTTGTTCTCTCTTTTTTGTCTCTCCATGAGGGCAAAGTTAGACACAAGGCCCGCTTTTTAATGTGGGGGAAATCAAACTTCTCAACCAGGGGCACTCTGGATTTAGACAAAAATAACAATTACTTCAGACTGAATGTTTATCCCCCTCCCACAGCAAGGAAGATTTGGCACAAGATCAGGAAAGTAGGATTTGATAAGCCAGCGCACTAGAGAAAGAGCATGCTGGCCTACAAAACATGCTTGAACAGACCCATTGGCATTCTCTGATGGAAGTGCTTTAAGTGGCTAGCAATAAACTAACCCCTTCTCAAAGGATGAGAAGGCAAAGCCTTGAAGGGTGAACCACCTAAAACACCACAGATAATAAAAAATAATCCACCTCAATGTTTCAGCCAACTATTCATCTGGCCTGCGTCAGGTGGTCAACCGTGACAGGATAAGAACTCTGAATCTCCTAACTGCATCCTCAGTAATTACTGCCTTCCATAGTTGTTGTCGTCTCACCACGTTTTAGCCAAGTAAGCCTCTGGCTGACTTTGGGTAGGATTGAAACCGCCATCTTTAGACAATGCTCACCTTGAACCGTAGAGATTCAACATCTCTATCCACTTCGGAGCCCATGGCGCAGTGGATAAAGACATTAAATCTCTATGAGCAGTAAAATCCGGAAGTGAAAAACAGCAGACAATGTTGATTATAACCGCTCTATCTATTTAGGAATGGAGATTTGGTACCGGCTTGTTTGAAAACAAAAGTATACTTTAACTTTGATTAATTGCACTATTATTGTGTTTTTTTACTGTTCAGTTCAACTAACTATTCTATTTTAGACTAATATACAATTCGAAGGTGGGTGAGTGGGTAATGTAGCACCTGGTTTGTTGTCATGTTACCATCCTTCCAGGCATTACCTTCTTTTTTGAAGGAGGGCTATGTTGTACATGTTTGTTCGTCATGGGACCATCCTTAGCCAGGATCAAAACCCTACCGCTCAAATGAGAATCAAGGCTTTTCCCCACTAGGCTATTTAGCTGTGCGGGTAGTGAATTAACGATGTTTTAATATCATCCAAATGCCTAAGCTCGATTTGTTTACACAAAGAGTATCACTTAATACGCTAAGGTAATTTGTATATCACTTCCCAATATGCTCAACCTAAGATAGGGAGTATTATATATATATATATATATATATATATATATATATATATATATATATATATATATAACTACTTCATTTACTCACATAAAATTACTATACGAAAGTATAGATTTATGCGTAAACTTTAAGTATTTACTTCAAAAGTGCTCAATACGTAGGTAGAGCTAGTTAGTAATTTATAAAATATATATGGCGATTAAGCTACACTGAATATTCGGCGTTTCATCCACTCTAGGATTCGTCAGGCTTATGCGCGAATTCTGTGGTTGTTTATTGTTTTTATATGGTCCTCTTCTGTTGAGAGTTTTAGTTAGCCAATCAGCTTTCTAGTATCCACCGCGCCCCTTCCTATCAGCCAATGGGCATGCATTTTATTGAACAAAGGATCTGTTTTAGAACTAGTTTAGTGGTTTAAGGCAGACATTTCTTTTTTATATATATATATATATAAATATACATATGTATACATACATATATGCACATATATATATACATACATATATGTGTGATCGTTTATGCATATTCATGTTTATTTAATTTATTTAGTAGAAGAGAAATAGCAAATAACTGTGTTCACAAAATAAAATTTACTCTAGGATAGCGATACAAAATAGTTTAAAAACTAACAAAAGCAATAGAAAATAAACAAATAAATAAATTAAATAAACATGAATATACATAAACGATCACACATATATGCATGTATGTATATATATAAGTATATATATGTGCATATATGGCTGGCTGTTATGTTTTTGCTGGAACTTTTTCAAGAGTATGAAACGGTCTATATAATATATATATAAAAAAAAAAGGAGGGAAAAGATCTACCTTAAACCACTAAACTAGTTCTAAAACAGACCCTTTGTTCGATAAAATGCATGCCCATTGGCTGATAGGAAGGGGCGCGGTGGATACAAGAAAGCTGATTGGCTAACTAGAAATCCTCAACATATATAAAAACAAGAATCAACCACAGAATTCGCGCATAAGCCTGACGAATCCTATAGTGGATGAAACGCAGAATATTCAGTGTAGCTTAATCGCCATATATATTTTATAAATTACTAACTAGATCTACCTACGTATTGAGCACTTTTGAAGTAAATACTTAAAGTTTACGCATAAATATATACTTTCGTATATTAAATTTATGTGAGTAAATGAAGTAGTTATATATATATATATATATATATATATATATATATATATATATATACACATATGTCTGCATATATATATTTATATAGATATATACACACACACGCACACATATATATTTCTATTAGGTTGGTACAAAAATAATGTCGTTTTTTGACGTTGAACTTCAAAAGATCATAACGCCTTTCATAATAAATTTTATTAATCGAAATAAGAACCATTAGAATCGACAAATTTTTGCCAACGAGAATCAAGTTTATTTATCCTATTAGCATAGAAATCTGAAGTTCTGGAAGCGATGAAGTTATTGAAGGCCGATTTGGCATCATCTTGGCTTTTGAAGCATTTTTTTTTTAGTACAGGAAGTTGTCAAGATGCTTGAAAAAGTGATAATCGCTGGGCAAGATGTCTTGTGAATATGGCTGATGAGGCAGAGTCTCGTAGCCCAATTCGTTCAGCTTCTGCAGGGCAGGGTCTGTCGAGCAACATGCGAGCGAGTGTTATCATGGAGAAGAATTGGTCCCTTCATATTCACCAATCTCGGGCGTACACATTGGAGCTTCAGGTGCATTTTCTCAATTTGTGGGCAGTACTTTTCTGTCATAATCGTTCCACCCGGATTCAAGAAGCCATGATGAATGAGACCAGCTGTAGATCACCAAGCAGTCACCATAAACTTTTTTTGGTGCAATATCGGCTTCAGGAAGTGTTGTGGAGCTTCTCCGGCATTCAACCACTTTGCTGAATGTCACCGATTGTCATACACGACCCACTTCTCATCATACGTCACAATCCACTCGCGAAATGGGTCGTTTTTGTTGGACAGAAGGAGCGTAGAAGACACCTCAAAACGACCATTTTTTTTTTATTATCGTTTAATTCACGTGGCACCCGTTTATCCAACTTTTTTGACTTCCCTATTTGCTTTAAATGGCGAACGACTGTTGAGTGTTCAACCTCGAGTTCAACAGCAACTTCTAGTGTAGTTTTTCGAGGATCAGCTTCAATTAAGGCTTTCAAATGTTCGTTATCAACCACAGGCAGCCAGCCACGACTTCATTTGAGGCTCTCATCGCTATTGCTAAATTTCTTGAACCACCATTGTGTAACACGTTCGTTAGTGGTTCCTGGGCCAAATGCATCATTGATATCACGAGCTGTTTTGGCATCTTTCCAGCCTAGTTTGAACTGGAACAAAACATCGTGCGGATTTGAATTTTGTCCATGCTGACGAAAAGTTTGCAAAAAAATGAATCAAAGGATTGAGAACGATAATGAATAACACGATTCGATAAACACACTTTAAAATGATATATAACATAGCTATATATATATATATATCGATGAATAAATTCAGAAATCATATATAACAGTAACATGTGAGAAAACGATATTGTTTTTGCACCAACCTAAAAATATATATATAATTACAATCATAATTTTTTAATACCCACACACATTTAAATCTAGATAAGACGCCTGCACGATTTTACCATAAAGAGTTGTTGGGTTCAATGTCGTAACTGATACATAAGTGTTTAAATACAGTAATTATCTAATAGCTAAATGTTTTGGTCTTGATCCTAGCTGATGGAACCCAAGTCATATTTCTTTTAAAAGCTTGAAACCTCTACTATATATTGGGTACAATATAATAATCAATAGAGAATTGGTTCTATAATAATAAATATAAAATCTACATAAATCAAAATATCATATTTAACTGTATTTTATGATCGGGCAATGCCAGACTGTGTGATAGTTATTATTATTATTATTATTATTATTATTATTATTATTATTATTATTTTTATTATTATTATTATTATTATTATTATTATTATCATTATTATTATTATTATTTTACTTACCTTCACCCTCAAACAAAGCATATTGCCACTTGGACGTAAGGGGTTACTAATTGGGATCACAAGAAAGATTAACAAGACTTTTTTTTACGTTGCATTTGAACTTCTGCATATCAGTACAGTTTGAGAAGCGGGTAGCAGGAAGGAAGTTCCAAAGTAAAGAAGCTATTAGAGTAAAAAAAAACTCTTTGACATTTAGGGACCTCAACAGTGAAAGGGTGTGACTTTGTTGCTAAGCGGGTTTGTCGGGAATATGTACATCAAAGTGCAATGAGTTCATTAAAGCACATTCTATTAAAATACTTGTAAAACGGGCACAGGGATGCAATATTGAGGCGATGGGACAGGAGTTGGAGCCTAGTTGACACGGTAGGACCTATTCGATTGGAGGTTCTTTTTTGGACTCTATCCAAGAGGGAGAGTCTAGTAGCAGATGCACCAGCCCAGATGTGGCAACAATACTTCAACGCATGAGCGAATGGTGGCCTTGTAGAGGTACTGGATACTCTCAGGTGTGAGTAGATTTCTAGCATGATAGAGAGAGCCCACCTTCCTTGCAGCAGCTGTCGCAATGTCCTCAATGTATTTGTTGTTGTTGTTGTTGTTATTATTATCTATATATTAATACAGTATGTTATATTAGCTTTGGAATTAATGTATGAACATGACACTTGTGACATAAAGAAAATTTTTTTTTTTGACATGACAGAAACATTTCTATGAAAGTATATTAAAATGAAAAAAAGAATATAGATAGATTTCTATGAGTCGTTCTGTTTATAATTGTTTATTTTTGAAAAAAAAAAACTTACAGCCATTGAATTATAAGTGGTTTGCCATACTTATAGGTAAATGTGCACTGAACAGATATCACAATACTTAAAGTTAAATTCAAATTTTGATATATCTTTTAATTTAAATGCGAAAAAAAAACAAAAGCAATTGGGACGCTGAAAACGTACACAGTAAAACAATACGTTTTATTGTCGCGTTGATTATTTATTTGTAACATAATTAAAAAAACATATTTTCGGGGTTATTTATTTATGTTGGTAGTGTAGAAGAAAATGTATGAATATTTTTAAGAAAGGCGTATTAAAAAAATGGAGAATAAATTAAAAAAAATGAAGGCGGTGGGTAAATCGCCGTTGTAAAATGCTCTTATGGTTGTCAATGGGTTAAAGTAGATTTACTTGTAAGAAAATTGCGTTAAAATAACTTAAACGTAATATGGAAATGAGCGATGTAAAAAAAAACCCAGAAAGTATAAACAATTGTTTATTAGGATAATTTAAACGCGAAAAAAAAAAAAATTAGGATGCTGAAAACGTACACAGTAAAACAATACGTTTTATTGTCGTGTTGATTGTTTAGTATAATATATATTGTATATATGAAACAGGTCGTGATTATTATTTGTAATAACGTTTTGCGTTTGCTTCCCATATCTTGAAGTTTTTTATTCAATAAATTTAAGTATTCGCTTTTCTAAGGACGTCCGTCTGTTCAAACGAAACCGGTCCAGCAATTTGTGTTTATTTGTTTATGCTGTTATGGGTTTATGTTTATGTACGCATGCGCAACCGGAAGTCGTAAAACGGATGTTGGGTTACAACACCCGTTACAAGGTCATTTGAGTTTTATAATTATATATATATACGAAATCTTAAAGAATTAAAATATCATATTTAAGCATATTTTATGACTTGGCTACGCCGGGCGTCCCTGCTAGCTTAGATAAATACTTTTGCAGTTTTAACAAAAGAGCTACAATAATATCAGATCGTCTCCATTTATGCTGAACATCTACAGAATGCCAACATCATATGTCCCTTGTAGAATTTCCACAGGTCCCCCTAGTTAATATTGTTATTATTAGCTCTTTATATCAAGTGGCTTCATGTCTTTTCTGGAATGATTTTCATGAAAACATTTTTTAATATAATCCTCTTACTCATCATTGATAAAATTAATTGAATTCAAATCTACAATCAATATTCTTATGTCTTAAGAATGGGTCAAATTCTTGTTCCAGTCATCGACGCGTACTGCACAGTTTTAATCATCGCGGTACGGGTTCGAGCCTGCCTGCCTGCTTACTACCACGTTTTTTTGTTTTTGCTCAACACACACCTCCAAGCACCCAGGCAACGCCAGGCACCCAGGCTAGTATCTCATACAATGGAATAGTGAAAGAAACGTCGCCATTTTTCTGACATAATTATTTTGGCCTTTGTTTTATTTTTAGATATCTGAATGGAACCGCTCTGATGAAAAACTCTTGAAGGCTGTCGAATCTTGCGACATCGATAAAGTCGTTAGCATCTTAGACAAAAAGCAAGTTTCGCCCACCAAAAATGGCCCAAGAGGATATGGGGCGTGAGTACAATGTTTTTTTTTGTTTTTTTATTTATTTATTTTTATTTATTTTGCCCTAAAAATATTTAATTTCTAGTTGAAAATATCACTATTTCTTACTAATTACGCCACCCTACATGAAAAAAAAATGTTTATAAAAAATAACAAAAAAGAGAGAAAAAATGCAAAAAAAAAAAAATACATTAAAAACACAATCCTTTGTACAAAAAAAAATGATAAAATAGTTAGCTTTCTTATTAGTTTTATTCAATTTTGTTTGACCAAAAAAGAAAAAAAATAGACGGTTGAAAAAAGAAAAAAAACCTGTTTATTTTTTAAGTTAAAAGATTTGTGTTACAAAAATAAAGCAGAAATTGTTACGGTAGGTTGTTTTTCCTTTTTTTTATTTTTCGTTATATATTTTTTCTGGTGATTTTATTTTATTTAAATGTTTTCTTCAGTATTGAGTAGCGTTGTTTCACTTTGATAATGGGCAACGCTCGGCGAAAGCCAGAGGTTAACATCATGTTCCCAGCGTCCAATTTGGTTACGTTTGTTTGAAATTCTGCACAAGTAACACACACACACACACACACACACACACACACACATATATATATATATATATATATATATATATATATATATATATAACTACTTAATTTACTCACATAAAATTAATATACGAAAGTATAAATTTATGCGTAAACTTTAAGTATTTACTTCAAAAGTGCTCAATACATAGGTAGAGCTAGTTAGTAAGTTATAAAATATATATGGCGATTAAGCTACTTAATCGCCATATATATTTTATAACTTACTATATATATATTATTGTACGAACTGGATGACCCGACTTGTACAGTTTTCTGTGTTGCATTTCTGTTGTACTCTGTAAGCTCTTTTACGTCGAACCGGTTAGACAATAGAAAGCCCAACAAGCAACGTATGACTCTTCTCTCCATATTCGCAAATTGTTACTCATGTAACATTCTCGTTAATAGGTTAACACGTCACAAGGAACATAGGACAAGTGATAACTCGACTTCTTTTTTTAACAACGACATTTATTTCCGTGTACTTTCCCGAATAAACCGTGATCGTGTTCCTTCTCTTTGATCTCCATCCTCTCGAACGTCATCCATGTCTCTAACGTACTCTCTCTCTCTCTCTTTATACTATTTTTCTTTTCTTTACCTTTACGTCATTTCGCACACGAATCAGTATTTGCATATAGCCGCCATACTCGCGTTCGCACTCAGTTGTACTCATATCAACTTTCGATTGAATTATTCCCTTGTAAGTCGTTTATCTGTTTTCACTTAATCAAAGGTGCTTCTAAGCCAAAAACAAATACTTCTAAAGGTTAATCGTATGTTAGTAGGACGGAGCCATTTTCTAGCCGTCTGCTCAATAGATGCTTTTTGAAGTATTCTAACGATGTTGTTTCAATGATGAACGAATGTTTCACACTCCCATATTTTTATCGTCATCGAAATCAATAAATTTTTCAATCAAATCAATTGATTGCCTGCTCTAATTGGGGACCGATTGCGATGCACCTAGAGGAAGCTTCACATGTCACTCGCAGTAACTAAGTTCACAGTATATTGTAGTCTACATTGCACTGTAGAGAACCTATTATTCCTATTTACAATGCCTCCCCACGGGACAGAGTTAGACACCAGGGTCGTTTTTTAATGTGGAGAAAAGGAACAAAAAATAAAAATTGTCTCAGTCGTGAAGGATTTCTCCTCCACTAACAGAGAACAAGAAATTGAAGTGTAGCATCTGAAGAACAGATGGTATTTATTTGCTCCCCCACTGAGCAAATTAGGCACAAGGCCGTTTTTAATGTGAGGTAAAAACCAGCTCCCCTAAAAGTAGGCAAAAAGGGGGCACTCTGGTTACCAAAAATAATAATTGTCCCAGTATAGAGGGTTTCCCCTCCATTGACTGGTACAAATTATCTTAAGTGCAGCATCTGCCGGAACAGATACTACACTTTGATCTTGACCCAAAGGCCACAGTAGAGGACCTATTGTTGATTTTATAAAATTATTTTTATATATAACTGTTTGCATTAAAGTTTAAAATGCAAAAGTCAAGTATTATGCTTCAATTGTGTTCTAAACAGAAACATTCATTTCAAACGAGACCTTGCCAGATCAAAGAACCTACTGTTGATTTTATATGCATGGCCTTACTGCTTGTGCGGTAATAATGGCTTGAATTTAAGTTTAAAATGAAAAAGTCAAGTATCATTGTGAAACTCTACTTTAAACAGAGGCATTCATTTTGAACGGCCCGTGTCATATCAAAAAATCTACTGTTGATTTTATATGTTTGGCCTTTCGGCTTGTGTGGTAATAAAACTTCTCAAATGCATTTGTGATGTTAGGCTGTGTAAATGTGTTAACTTTGGTTAAAATAGTCCGTTCCTTTTTTCATCGGATTATTTCGTTTACTGATTATCGATACTTATCGAAGACATTTCGACAAAAAACCTCTCTAAGAACACTGCCAGGCACATAATATACCTTTGTGTGAACTTTCATAAAATTCAACTCAACTGTTTTCGAGTCCATAGGGAATGAACTCACAGGCATACACACATTTCTTTTATATATAATAGGTTTAGTATAGTATATAATAATTTTATATAATAGTATTGGGTTGGTGCAAAAATAATGACGTTTTTTGACATGAAGTTGAACGTCTAAAAACGACATTATTTTTGCTCCAACCTAATAGATGGATAGATTGTCTGTTATTTATAATTAACGGTTCCCATACCGTGTTAAATTCTATACTAGGTCTACTTAGTAATTGATTGTCACCCAGCATATGTGCAGCCCCTTTGAGTTGTGAAAATGACACAAGATGAGACCAGTAGATCGGAGAATCCTAATAATACGAATTCCGCAACTAATTCCAACAAATTCAAATAATCAACTCTGTTTCATCAACACCCAACAACCATCACAAAATTTAAATTGTTATAGCCTAACCGGATTAATGAAAGAGAATACCTGGCGAATATACTCGGTGAACCAAGTGCAAAATAAACACAAACAATTGCATTCAAAAAGACGGTTAAAATCTTAAATGGATCTTTTGACTGGAGTCTTTGAAATTCTATAGTATGATCCATTTTCAGCAAAAACAGATAAGAAAATTAAAAAAAAAACACACACACGCACACATACATGCATGCATACATGCATACGCAGTGGCTGGTTGGTTGTTTTTGTTTACGGCATATCAACCCTTTTCAGGTTATTCAATGCCGAATCCAGGGATTTTGAAGAAAAAATTGTTAATAGAATATATTTTTTTTTTTTTCAAGTCAGTTTCTATTTAACCCATAGTTGGGACCCTAACAGGTACTACCACTCCGGGTCAAAGTGGACCTGGGAGCAATGGCAATTAAAGGGTCGCTCCGCACTCCCCAAAGCTCGCAAGCTGGGGCCTCACCATCGGATACAGTTTTAGGCCATATCTAGGACCCTCATACGCAGAGAAGTAGTGAAACATCACACATACGTAAACACATCATACATATATACACACAAGGCAAACAATATACAAACATAACGCATACATACATGTACACATAGATACATACAGCAATAAACTTTACATATACGTAAAATTCAAGAAATACATTGTCTCACCTCTTGCTAGATAGATTAACTAACAACTTACGAACAATCATTCGTTTCCATGGAAACATCCTTATGCTCTCATGAAAAGGAGGAAAGCGTCGGACCAAACAGAAAAAAAAATATTCTACTGAAAAATTGCCTAAAAAATTGGTACTTTGTAGACATTCCGTTGCATTTGTCTTTCCACCTGAATGAATTCTGCTTTGGACATTTCGATTTCCGTCTGCTCATTGAAACGTCTTCGATCTTTAGGTTGGAACTGGAAATTTCAATTCTGGGATAACAAATCACATCAAAATGCGGATAGTATTTCAATTTGAAAACTGTGTATACTTCAGTTATGGAAAACTCTCTCTCTCTCTCTCACACACACACACACACACACACACACACACACACACACACACACACACACACATATGTATGTGTATATATATATATATATATACACATTAATATATATATATATATTAATGTGTATATATTTATATACATTTATATATATTTATATACACTTATATATTTATTTATTTATATATATATATATACATTTGCATTTATATATATATATATATATACACATATATATATTTATATATCTATATAATTATAAATATAGCCTTGTAAGGAATGATGTAACCTACTTTCCGGTTTACGACATCCTGTTGCGCATGCACGCATAAACATTAACCCATAACAACGTAAACAAATAAACAACAAATCGCTTCTTTTGCAGATTTTGACCTGCGCACTGAAATATTAACGTTATTATTTCGAAATTCTTATTTAACATGGGAAGAGTGGGGGTGTTTTGCAACTATTCTTTATTACAACTATACTGTCGCTATTTTCTTGCAACTAAACAACTTTAACCTGTTGACAAACATGAGAACAATTGAAGTAAAGCCAAGACTACTATTACTACTACTACTACTACTACTACTACTACTAGTACTCTCTATCCTTACCTTTTCCTTCCTTCCTTCCTTCTTTTTTTATTTTTTGTTTACATTTCTAGATACAAAATAATTGTGTGAGAACGGTGAATTTGTTTTGACACATTTATTAATCTGTTTCAATATTAGTTTTATTTTATTTATTTAAGTTTTATTTTTTTGCTTCAGGTTTAATTAATTAATTTTTTTAGATTTTAAGTTTCTATAACTTGGTTGAAGGATTCCAATATGGGTTTTTCATTCTTATATTTCTCATCGGTAGGTTCATGTGCGTTTTTGCTACTACATGACTTTCGTCGGCGTTCGATTCGTAGGAAAGTCATGTTTAATTTTCGATTGTTGAGCGATTATTCGGGAAAATAGGTAACTTTACACGAATAGGGAGGATTTTTTTTCATGTTTGAGTGATCCGTCCGTGATATTTCATTTTAATATACTTTCATAGAAATGTTTCTGTTATGTCAAAAAAAAACCCTATTTTCTTTACGTCACAAGTCTCACGCTCATACATGAATTCCATAGCTAATATAACATACTGGCCCAATGGGTCACGGGGAGTCTAGTATATTTATATATATTTATATATATACTAGCATTTCAGCCAGACGTTGCCCGGGTGTTTGGAGGTGTATGTTGAGCAAAAAAAAAAAAAAGCGGTCAATTTTTTTAACTTTGACCCCTATTATGACCCCTTAACATTTATTATTTTGGGCTCAGATCAAGTTATTAAGTTAGATCCATGTCCAAGGAACTTATATCTAAAATTTCAAGTGCTTAGACCCAAAATTGTCAGAGGAGTTTGGTAGAGTTCTCAAAGGTAAAATCGTTGAACTTTGAACTTTGACCCCTTAACAGCGAAATTTTTGGCCGAAAACGGATCACAAAGATTTTCCCAAATCTCAGTATCCTGTATATCAAATTTCGCGTCTGTAGACTAAAAATTGACCGAGTTATTGCGTAGGGAAATGTACACACACACACACACACACACACACACACAAACACACACACACAGATACACACACACATACGCATTCAATTTAACAGATATACTAGCATGGGTGTCCGGCATTTCCCGGGTGTTTAGAGGTGTATGCTGAGCAAAAAAAACAAAAAAAAAAAAAACAAATAAAAAAAAAACAACAATAAAAAAACAAAGAATAACGGTCAATTTTTTAACTTTGACCCCTATTATGACCGCTTAACATTTATTGTTTTGGTCTCACATCAAGTTATTAAGTTAGATCTATGCCCAAGGAACATATATATACAATTTCAAGTGTTTAGACCCAAAATTGTCGGAGGTGTTTGGTAGAGTTCTACAAAGGTCAAATCGTTGAACTTTGACCTCTTAACAGCAACATTTCTGGGCAAAACTCGATCACATAGATTTTCCTAAATCTCAGTACACTGTATATAAAATTTCGAGTCTGTAGACTAAAAATTGACAGCGTTATTGCGTAGGGAAATGTACACAGACACACAGATACACAGACACGTTCACTTTTATAGACATATAGATTTATATATATATATATATATATATATATATATATTTACATATATATTTATACATACATTTATATATATATATTTATATACATTTACATATATATATATATATATTTACATATATATTTATACATACATTTATATATATATTTATATACATATATATATATATATATATATATATATATATATATATATATATATATTAGTTCGAGTCTTAATAAGCTTAGCTATACTGACAAGAAGTGAAACTTCGACGAAACATATAGATAACTTAATTTTATGGACGTATTATTTGTAATTAATTTATTATTTAAATAAATGTTTAAATAATAAATTAATTACAATTAATACGTCCCAAAAATGTGGGGCGACTGTAATATAAACAAAGGGCAGATAACCTCTCCCTTTAAAGCACTCAAGTAGTTAAAAAAAATACTACAGAATCGCTTATAAAAAAATGAATAAATCAACAATCTTACATTTAAGAAGCGATAAAAACCGTGCATGGAATTGTTGAGGTCCCGTGCCCCGGTGTTAAAACATCAGGCTGCATATCGAGCAGTGGCGAGTTCGATTCTCAATAAGTTTAGCTATACTGAAGAGAAGTGAAACTTCGAAACATGTCATGTCCATAGATAATTTCATTTTATGCACGTAGAAACAATCATCTAAATATTTAAATATTAAATTATATATATATATATATATATATATATATATATATATATATATATATATATATATGATTTAGTATTTAAATATATATACTAGTAGAATATTTGTCACAGGACAGGTAGTAGGCCACCATCAGTCGGAATCGGTCATGAGTGAAGCATTCTTTAGATGCTACTAGGCTGGGCTGTGTGATATGAAGGACAGGCTGTTGCCCATGTAGCATGCCCTTCCCTTGTCCATGTCGCTGATGGATCCAAAGGGACAGCAAGGCTATTACAGTTTGGCACCAATGGTAGATGGTAGGTAGGACCAATGGTTGATGGTAGGTAGGACCAATGGTAGATGGTAGAATAAAGTTATAGGTAATGATGTACTGTCTTAGTGGCTCGTTTCTGGATTTTTCTTTGTAGTTTACCCCTAAAGCCTTTTCCATGGGTGGGCATTGCACAAAACAAGGGAGGTTTAAAATCAGGGTTTATTTTTTCTGACGCCATGTTCGAAACAAGATTGAAGGTTAAGAGAAAATTAAGTTTTATTTTGGCAATGCTGAAAAGGGACTAAAAATCACTAAGAGTCAATTTTTACAAAAAAGATGGGTAGGCGCAACACGTCTTTGTAGATTTTGTCCTGTGCTGGTGAATTGGAAGAACCAGCAAGAGAACGCTCCGTTCCTACAACTTTCAAAATCCAACTGATTGAAAAAAAAAAAGAAGAAAAATAAACAAAAAATACACCCCCAAACCCAAAACAAAAAAAAAAAAAAACAGACAGTGTATGTGTTGCAATTAGTAACCCAATAAGCTGTATTCCTATACCAAGGCATCTGATTAGTCGATGGACCAATTACTCAATGATAAATCTTGTCTATTTACATGCAGATAAAATAGTACATCAAATTGTGATTGATATTGTGAACTCCATTGAGAAATTCACTGAGTGCTTGTCCAGAATTCCCCCCTATATTAAAAAAAAACCAAAAAAAATCTGCATGATTCACATATATGTAGATATAGAGGACAGGCTGTTGCCTAGGGAGCACTTCTCACCTTTTGCTGATGGATCTAAAGGAAAAGCAAGTCTGGTACAATCTAGCATCAACGATGTCTCATAGGAGCTAGTAGAATAATAGATAATGACGAACTGTTTTACAAACTCCACTCCAGATTTTTTTTTTTTTGAGGGTTACTACTTTGTCTTTCCCATGGATGGATATTTTACAAGGTTACAAAGCAAGGAAGTTTTGACATCAGGGTTTACCTTCTCCGCCTTCCATGATATTCCATTTTCTTCGTTTCAGTTTTAAACTCAAACTTTTAGTGCATACCCCTTTTTTTGTTGTTGCAACGGTAACATACTTAACCATAACAGTAACGGTAACATACTTAACCATAACAGTAACAGTTAAATACTTAACCATAACAGCAACGGTAACATACTTAACCATAACAGCAACGGTAACATACTTAACCATAACAGTAACAGTTAAATACTTAACCATAACAGCAACGGTAACATACTTAACCATAACAGCAACGGTAACATACTTAACCATAACAGTAACAGTTAAATACTTAACCATAACAGCAACGGTAACATACTTAACCATAACAGCAACGGTAACATACTTAACCATAACAGTAACAGTTAAATACTTAACCATAACAGCAACGGTAACATACTTAACCATAACAGCAACGGTAACATACTTAACCATAACAGTAACAGTTAAATACTTAACCATAACAGCAACGGTAACATACTTAACCATAACAGCAACGGTAACATACTTAACCATAACAGTAACAGTTAAATACTTAACCATAACAGCAACGGTAACATACTTAACCATAACAGCAACGGTAACATACTTAACCATAACAGTAACAGTTAAATACTTAACCATAACAGCAACGGTAACATACTTAACCATAACAGCAACGGTAACATACTTAACCATAACAGTAACAGTTAAATACTTAACCATAACAGCAACGGTAACATACTTAACCATAACAGCAACGGTAACATACTTAACCATAACAGTAACGGTAACATACTTAACCATAACAGTAACGGTAACATAACATAACGGTAACAGTAATTACTAGTAACATAACGGTAACATAAAAGTAATAATAATTACATAAATTCTAATTTGGTTCATGTTGGAATTTTTAAAATATTCAACGCATTATCTGAATTATTTCAGCTATTTTTCCCACCTTCGTTGATATTTACACAACGTTTCGATCGATGTAACCTCCGACCTTCTTCAGCTGCATCTTTTCGAACTTCGAGATATTTATGTCGAACCAAGAAATCTATAGAGAGTTTCAGACTTAACTGTTTCATTTATTCGACAAGGTAGATTATTCTCATTACACCATGCCGGATGTTGGATATGTATCTATCTATTCAAACACGATAGTTTTTGAATGTATGGTTATATAATGATTATATAATGTTTGAATAGATGGTTATATAATAATTATATAATGTTAAATTGAATTTTAAAAAAAACATTCTTAATACTGCAATATTTTAAATTCTAAATTTATTATATTTTTTACTAGAATATCTTGCCCTTTTCTTTTCTAGTTTTAACAACTAGTCCTTTACTTTTCCATGTTCGCATTTTCCTATTGTAATGCATAATTTTTCCATTCGTCCAATATATTCACTTGTTTTTTGTTTAATTTCAGTCTTAATTTTTGCTCCCATAAACACATATGTAATAACAATGTACGGCACTCGTCTGCTTTCAGTAAAATCCCTCAATTATCTCTCTTTCATGCTTTCATTCTCTCTGTTTCACTTGTTACTTTTCCTTTCGAGACAGCAGTGAATTAGGAGCAACAGTAGTCGCTGAGGCCGTGGTTGCTATGGAAATCAGTTATAAAAAGCGTCGCTCACCTCCTTACATATTTTTACGATTTTGAACACCAGAAAATTCACCATAACTTTTGTTTCACTGAACAAAAATTGAATTTTTTTCACAATATAGCTGAGAAGGTGATCTATAAACTGTAATAATTGTTTGAAATTTGGTGGAAAAATTAGTGAGTAGTGAAACTTTTAAGCAGTTCTAAATGGCTAAAACTGCCACTTAACCATATATTCACAAACGCTACCGTGTTTGAATAATAGGAGAGCGAGTGTGTCATTTATTTTGTGTGTAATGCTTACAGCTTTTTTTCTTCTGGGTTAATGTTGCTTGAGTGTTATGATCTTCCATTTCTTGTATAATAAATTATTTTACCAAGAATTCTTCATAAGTTTTGGTTTCGGTTTCGATTATAGCTGATGCACCCAAGTCATATGGATATTTTTTCATACCACAACTTATTATATATAAGAATCGTAGAAAATTAACTTTATAATAATATGCAAAATTTGCATGAATTTAAAATATATTTAAGTGTATTTTACGACCGGGCTACGCCGGGAGTTCCTGCTAGCTTGTTGTTGTAGACTCGTGCTAGGTGTTACAAATGAAAGAAACCACAAGTAGTGTAAAGTGTATTAAATATAATATGTATTTATCATAAAGAATACGGGAGCCACTGAAATGGTATGAGAGGGACGTGCTCGTAGCATGCGGTTAAACATGGTATGAATGTCTCCATTTAGTCTCTGAAACCAGTGGTATTCATAGGACTGGTTGATTTCACTTAGTTCTCCCCACAACACTTAGATAAATACAAATAGCTACAATAATAGCAGGGCGGTCCCTTTTACGCCAAGCATCCACAGAATGCCAACATCAATATATTACATATGAAAGAGTCCGCTATGGAATTCCACAGATCCCGCTAGTAAGTAATGAATACTTGCACTTGTTTTAAATGTTAATTTTTTTCTTTCTTTCTTTGTTTCGATTTTCTGTGTCCCTTCCACTAAATTGCTTCTAAAAAAATGTGCGCATGTTATTCACCCTGTTGCTAGGAATACATATTCCATAATTTATACTGGTGAGTTCAGTGGTTTAAGATTTTACGAAGCACACACATATTATCGACGATCTTTTTTTTTTTTTTTTTAATTATTTAATATAAATAAAAATTCAATACCTTTTTATTAATTTCCTTTGCGTCTAATTTATTTCAAAATATTTTTTGGGACAAGTGCGAGTTTGAAAATTCACAAGGTGTAAATAATAAACTTTGCAAAAGAATAATAAAATAGTGTACCTATTATTAATGTACCCGGATTGCCAACGTTCATAATGATCAGTTCATAAAAATTAAATGAAAATAAATAACATGTGTGCGTATAATATATATATATATATATATATATATATATATATATATATTGATTGAGATTGTCGGACTGACTTCCTCATCTTGGTTGTTATAGTTACAACGTTTCGGCCGTTTTTGCCCTCCGGCCTTCATCAGATGTTTTGTATCGAACTGGGGAACCGTTTGTTAGGAGTCCCGAACCCAACCCTTTATTATTATTACGGGGGTACCGTGTTCAGACTCCAGCTAGGCTCTGGGACATAGTTGCTGATCCTCTGTTTTGAATGTTACTTTTCACTGCCTTCGTTCAGGATTGAACTCAGCACCTTTGGGTAACTGTAAACTTTGATACAACGTTTAGGACCACTCGAACCATATGTCACTAGGACAATTCTTAGTTGGTTTTTGTTAATCTTAAACCTATGTTGTTATTCAAGGTTTTCTCTCTCTATCAGAGGTGTCCAAATTGCATTCAGCTCTATTCTTGGTTTGCTCAGTAGGTTGTTATGTCCGAGCATGTGAGCTGTTTCTTTAAGTTTTCTCACTTTCCGACAATCTGAATCAATGAAAACACCTCATCTCAAAAATACAGACATAAGGCCAGAACAATGCAGGAATGTACAGTCGTTGTGTGAAGATAAATAAATAAATAAATAAATATATGAATAATAAATAATTCAATTTTTTCTTTCTTTTTTTATTTATTATATATTATTAATTTATCTACCTGAATTTTAACCGTGGGTGGTATTTAATTCCAAAGGTCCTTGCGGGTAATAACCCATCGTCAGTGGAGAAATGAATCCTCTCTCTAGGATGTAAATTGCAAAATGGCTATTGTAAAATATATATATATATATTACAATAGAAAAATACGAACATAAGAAGTAATATAGTTAAGCTTAAACATGGAAAAGTAAAGGACAAGATATTCTAGTAAGAAATATACATTTTACTACATACAGGTGAGATTTATATTATAGATTATATTGGACCCAATATATAGTAATGATTTAAAAAGTTAAAAAAAAAAAAAAGGACTCGTGCACCACCACCGAATATTAAAACCAAGACAGCGTACGCTTTACTTTTTCCTTTGACGTTAATGCCTTAGCTATGAAGTCAAGTTTGCTGCAAGGCTAAAAATTAAAGCATGGACTAATAGCTATTACATTACGCATGCATATTCGTAATACCGTCGTTCAATCTTCACTTGGCAAATTTAATTTTCTTAATTTTCACACGTTTGCACCAATTTTCCCCGGCTTAAACCCAAATATAAAGTTTTGCATGGGTTCATTCAATATTAAACTATTAAGTTTCATAGTCTGACAGAGGAGTTTGGTAGGCAAAATTTTTTAAACAAATATATGTACATGCATACATAGATATATATAGAAAGAGGTCTGTGTTTACTATAATCTTTTTATGCAAATATTATGCAAGTATAAATCCTGTAGAATATCAGCATGAATATAATTACACGTAATTTTTATCTAAATATGATCATCCCATATTATTTATACTATTTTTAACCCAACAAGTGGAAGAGCTACAAAGACGGAAGATGTACCATTAAAATAAGCGACCTTTTGTACTTCATAGTTTATTTTTCTATATAGTCACCACCATTCTCAATGCTCTTTAGTCAGCAATGAATGATAGCTGTCTTCAGATATGTTACACACAAACCGTGAGATCTTGGAAGCAAGAATATGGATTAAATAAAGGTTGTTAGTAATCCTAGAAGGTCTATGAAGGTGGTTGCAAAAGGACGTTGCGTGTCAGAAGGAGCAATCTGAAATGTTGCCCACAAAGACATCAAACGTGTCGTGTAAAAATCATTTGATACCAAAAATAATAAAAGAAAAGTTAATTAATCTGAGCTGAACTCATTTTTGAATGTTCATAACATAACCCTACTCTTTGGTCTCCTATCTTTTCTTAGACTACTATGTATGGAGCATATTTGAGAAAAAAAACAAAGTGAAACATGCATAGTCCCCCATGAGTGCACAGTGAACAAGGCATAAAAAAATATGACTAAGTTCAGCATTTGCACCTATCCCCCAATTTAGCCCCCCCCCCAAATTCCCAGGGGACGTTAAATCACAGTGAAAATGAACAAACGATGCAGTTTTAGGCCTTAACGTATGTAAATTTGAGTTCTGCATCATGCAAAAAAGAAACGACTAAGTTCATCATTCGCCCCCCCCTCCTGATTTAGCCCCCAAAGTCCCGAAGGACATATTTAAATTTGAGTTCAGCACCATGCAAAACTGCTAAATAGACTTGCAGACAATTCTAGTACAAATTTTAGGAGCCTTATATATATATATATATATATATATATATATATATATATATATATAAATTGGTTAAAAGGGAAAATTATTCCCAACTCGCATTTTATGTAAAAATGCATTTTCGTAAATAATTGAATTCATTCAAAACATATCGCTAAAAAACCAAAACAAAACAACATCTAAGTAAATCGCGATATATCCAGACAGTTGGAGAGATGGTCCAGGGGTAAGGGTTTAGGCTCACTACCGTTGGGTCCCAGTTTCGAATCTCGTTAGATACAGCCACTGATGAGTCGTGGACGACGAAACACGTGTCAGTGGATAATTACATTTTAAAAAATAATATATATACTGCTCCCCATGTGGGGGTACCAAATTGGTTAAAAGGGAAAATTATTCCCAACTCACATTTTAGGTAAAAATGCACTTTCGTAAATAATTGAATTTATTCAAAACATATTGCTAAAAACCAAAACAAAGCAACATCTATATATATATATATATATATATATATATATATATATATATATATATATATATATATATATATATAGTCTAAAGAAGCTTTGAATAAAAAAAAATGCAAAAAGTAAAAATAAAGGATGCAGTTTAAATTCCCGGAAGGAAAAAAATATTAACTTTAACCTATTGCAGACTTAGCACCTACATAAACCGACATAATGACAAAAGAGAACTCATTTATATAAGGAAGAAAAAGAAAAGAAAAGAAAAAAGCCTTTACTAAAACTGTTAAATAGAAAGCCGATTTCGCAAAAGTCTTCAATTTTAAACCAGAATTTAACTACATGAGGATGGAAAGAGAAAACCTACACTAAAATTTTGTAATTAGAAAACGGGGATCATCAGCTGCTTACCATGTAGCTGTTTCGGAGATTTAAAAACAGGATAACTGTTTAATACATGTCTCTCCAGTGGATAATACCACTTCCCCAATTCAAAAAAAATGTAAAATAATACGGTTACTATTTTTACTAATATATGAAAAAATTAGATGAATTAAATAATAAAATAGAAAAAGAAAAACTATTAATAAGTAAGTTTAGGATTACAAGATCCATTCTGCGATATGTAAACTAGCATAATAATGCTATGAGAATAAAAATGCATAAAAGCTTAAGTACCTTAGGTACCAGAAAGGCAAATAAATAAGAGGAAGGAAACCTAGCCATACATATCTAAAAACCCAATATATATATATATATATATATATATATATATATATATATATATATATATATATATATATATATATGTATATTATAAGGTAAAATTAAAAGCCAAGAACAATGCAAGATTTTTTTATTTTTTTTATTTTATATAGAGTAAAATTAAATTAAAACAAAAGAAATAAATTTCTTTTTTTTGTTGTGTGTTTTTTCTTTTTCACACAAATTTTAACTCTAAACAACAGTAAATTTTTTTTTCCTGTTGTATTCAATGGTGTTATAAATCTCAATATATTTCAGACCTATTAGTCCTTTTTCAAGAGAAGACAGCGGAAGAGTGTTCAAAATGGAAAAGCAGCTACAGAGTTTGCCACGTGATACCGCAAATATAGAACAAATAATGACGCTAGGAGAACGTTAAAATAAATCAGTTGGTGTTTAAATACTTGTTGCGTTTGTGAATCAAGGGAGATGACTATTCAAGCAAGGGTTGAAGGGAGGCAACTCTGTGAGATTTTATTAATCTTTTAATTATTTTAAAACAATAATTTTTTTTTTTTATTATTTTAATTATTGTTTTTCTTATGTTTTAAACTTATATTATAAAAGCGGAGCTCAATTCCAGTCTATTGTTTAGTGTGGGAGTATTTTTTGAAATAATTAAAGATTCGAGAATACGAAGTTGACCTACGTTTCTTGAAGAAGCAAGAATGTTGATGTGAAAATCCGGTTCTGAATTAATGCAAGTGCGAATATGTTTATAGAACGACGAAGCAGTAGTGTTTAAATGCTCTTTAATGCGGTGGTGAAGCAATCTGGTAGTGCTTCCAATGTAAGATGCACTGCATTTAGCACATTGTAGGTCGTAAACAACGTGGTTCTTAAAGCATAAACCTGTGTGTGATATTGGGCAATTAGAGAGTGAACAAGGGGAAGGTGTATGCGATGGATGTTTTCGGTTGAGCTGTTGTCTTAAAGTAGATCCAATGTGAAAAAGAAAAAACAAACAACAAAAACACAAGAAATTTATTTCTTTTGTTTTGATTTAATTTTACTCTATATAAAATAAAAAAAATCTCGCATTGTTCTTGGCTTTTAATTTTACCTTATAATTTTCTTCAACAATGCTTCAAGCAAACTACAATCTACTTATATATATATATATATATATATATATATATATATATATATATATATATATATATATATATATATATATATATGATATTTTTAGAAGGCCAGAACAATGCAGGAATGTACAGTCGTTGTGTGAAGATAAATAAATATATGAATAATAAATAATTCAATTTTTTCTTTCTATTTTTATTTATCATATATATATATTTAATATTTATTTATTATTTTTAAATATATATATATATATATATATATATATTAATGTTTTTAATTATTAAGTGTATATATTATCTATTGCTTATATAATTAATGCTTCCCACATCAATATATTTCTCCTTAAAAAAGTTTTTCAGTAAAAAAAAAAGGATGTAATTTCTGTCTTCAAATATGTTAGGTGTGGCTGGAGATTGCACAACCTTTGCTTCACAATTACTCATGCAACTACCTTTATGTTGTGTAATGAGGTACCAGCATGGCATACAGAGATATGCGTACTTGTGACGAAGGGTTCATCTGAATGTGTGTACGTGTCACGAAATGTCTATGGTGGTTCTTCACTATCTGAACCCTAAATTATGTTATTGCCGGCTATTTATGTTCCAATGCTATGATCGCCTAAATGTTCATATGCGTGTGTGTGTGTGTGTGTGTGTGTGTGTGTGTGTGTGTGTGTGTGTGATACATGTATTTTCAACATAAATTATTTTCATACGTCGTTGATCTTGGTCCATCTGGAAATCATCTTGTTCTTGGAAGCGAGGCTGGAACCTGTTTGAATGAATGCATTTCACTCTAAGACGATGGTTGGTTTTATATAGTTTTTATTCACTTTCCAGGTGCCGATCGCAGAAGAATGGAAAGTGAATGTCTTTGCTCGAGTGGTTAATTCTAGCTCTCAATTCTGAAATGTCAGCTCCCTCCTTTCACCAAGGAGGGACGACCTGTTAAACCGTCTGCCCTGCTCAACGTCCAAATTCCAACTCCAATTATTCTTCTCAGCTAACTAGAACCATGTGACCCACACGTACTTCCCTCAACATCAGATGCTTCCGGTGACACTTGTCTATGCAATGGTTTTATATTATGACAGCTTTTATCAACATTCTTCATATTCCTCTCTTGTTTATCTCTCCAGTTAGATAGATAGATAGATAGATAGATAGATCGAGATTGATAGATACAGAAATAGATAGATAATTAGATCGATAGATATATCGATAATACACATAGATAAATAGATAGATCGACGGACAGATAAATAACTTACAAATACTTTCTTTTTTTCGACCTACTACAGACCACTCACAGGGGTATCCATTGTCTCTAGAAACTGAACGGATGCATCCACATCATTTTCATTGTTTCGAGAAAATTCTAAAAAAGAAAAATTTAATCCATTTATTTTAGCTAATAAAAATTACAGGAAATTATTAAGTTTTTACACATGTTTTTTAACTTAAAAAGAAGAAAAACAGAAGGTATTTCTTGATTAAATAAAAAACCTTAAAAGATTATCAGTTAAAAATTATAAAATCCGAGGGTCGTTTCAAAGGTAGAGCCTCTTATTTTTTTTAACTCTAAAAATTGAAGAGATACGAAGACAGGAGCGGTATCATTGAAACAAGCGAGCTTTTGTGCCCCAGAATTTAATTTTCTACATAGTCACCACCATTCTCAATGCACTTTTGCCAGGAATTCAATGACGCATCTCTGCTCCTGACGCACGTCTATGACATAAGTTGCTTTCTTAGAGTCTTATACCATCAATATATACAACAGAGAGATGAAACTTTCAGGTCATGAATGCATAAGTTCAATGATCATAACAATGCAATTTGCAAACCCATCTGATCTATTGAATAAAAATAGGAGGCATTACTTTTGGGGCGTCTCTCGTATAACTAATTAGCAAATTTGATTTAATGTTTGTTTTTTATTTTTAAATTCATAATGGCGAAAAAATAGAACAAGAGAATGCAGGGTTCTGTTCGAAATTCATTGGAGATTCACGACTTTGACAGAAAGATGCCTGAAGAAGGTTGGAGGTTACATCGGCCGAAACGTCGTGAAAATAAAGTTCAAGATGAGAACAGTAGTCTTAATAATCTAAA
>NC_136516.1:46986823-47004323 GCF_053919585.1 Euprymna scolopes | reverse complement strand
TCAGCCTACAGGTAACCCGCCGAGGCAAGTAAGGTATCGAAATGAAGCTTATGCCCCAGCGGATGCTTTAGTAATATTTAGATCCATGTTTGCTGTATGGAAATGCAAAGAAAAAGAAAAGGGCAAAAAAATGCAAAAAAATAACGATTTACTAAACAACGTTTTATTTACTGGGTATTTTCCGGTATTCACCGGAAGTTATCTCCATTAGTAAGTTCGATTTATTATGTGTGTGTGTGTGTGTGTGTGTGTGTGTGTGTGTGTGTGTGTGTGTGTGTGTGTGTGTAACGTGACGTTACGCGACGCGACGCGATTTATCTCAGCCTACAGGCAACCCACCCAGGCAAGTAAGGTACCGAAATGAAGCTTATGACCCAGCGGATGTTTTAGTGATATATATATATATATATATATATATATATATATATATATATATATATATATATATATATATATATATATATATATATATTCATGTTTGGTGTATGGAAATGCAAAAAAAATAAATAAATAAATAAATAAGATAACGATTTACTAAACAACGTTCTATTTACTGGATATTTTTCCGGTACAAGGATTCAAGTTTGCCCAGCTGGGCAAACTTGGATTCTTGTTTTGTAAATACCTTAAAACTGAATAGATAATACCTATAAGGCATTTTACTAATCAAAATTTTGGAAACGTAATACCATTTTGTTTTTTTGCTTTTAGTTTAAAAAAATGTGTTGAAAATTTTCAAATTTTCTTTAAAAAAATTTTCAGCTGAAATGAATTTGATGAGTTAAAATCCCGTTCTTAGAATCTTCTGGAAGTGTTAGCAGTTAAATGAAGTGTTAGAAGTTAAAAAGAAATTTGCTGACTGATTGGAAATTTCCCCTCCCAGACTCCTCAGCCTGTTATAGAGACGACTTTGTCTGTAACATATTCAAAGACAGATAACGTCTTTTTTTTCTTTCTTACTGAAAAACGTTTTTAAGGATAAAACTAAACGTATTGCTTTTTAATTTTATTTTTTAAAGTCTCCTTTTATTTCGATAACGATTTTTATGTGATTTATGGTTCGCCTACATGCAAGGAGCAGGTGTTCATATTAGACATTACTTTAACTATGGATACTTTTAGGGATTATTTAATGTTATCATTGGCCCTTTTTTCAACTACGATTTATGCTTAGACTCTATATTTATACCATAGACTGTATACTAAGACTCTAGACCAGTTGTTCTCAACCAGTGTGCCGTGGCACATTAGTGTATTGTGGAATGATTTCTGGTGTGTCATTATTCTATGAACAAAGCTTGTTTCTTAGAACTGCACGTCTGTGGAACTCTCTTCCGTTTGCCTGCTTTCCAAATGACTACAATTTGGTCGTTTTCAAGTTCAACATAAACAAATTCTTGATGAGTCGTCCCCTTAAGTAATCCAATTTACCAAATTTCCACTACTAACGATTAAAACCATATTGTCCCATTGACTACTATATACTCATTAACCCTTATCCTCGAGTGGCCTCAGGGCCCTGATAAGTGGTGACTCATATATTTTTTTTTTTTACAAAAAGAGATAATAGCTAGAAGACATTTTACCGATAAAAAAATATAGAAACGTAATGGCATTTTTTTGTTTTTAGTTTAAAAAATGTGTTGAAAAATTCCAAATTTTCTTGAAAACATTTTTCGGCTGAAATAAATTTGATAGGCTAAAATTCCGTTCTTAGAATCTTCTGGAAGTAATGATAATGAAGTGTTAGCAGTTCAAAAGAAATGTGCTGACTGATTGTACAACCTCCCAGATTCCATAGAGACGGCTTTGTGTGTAACATATTTGAAGACAGATAACGCCTTTTTTTTTTTACTGAAAAGCGAACATTAAACCGAATATGATGACGTGTGAAAAATTAATTTTCCCACTCAAACTGAATTAAAATCACTGTCGTTTGAAAGATGGGGAGGGGGGATCTTGTGACTTATCTTTTTTTTTTACTTGGAGGATCATGACTTATCAAGGCCCGGAGGACACTCAAGGATAATGGTTAAGTGTTACGCAGATGATAAGACAAGATCAGGGTAGAGCTAGATTATCTACTCAATAGAAATTTATTCACATTAGACTTGAAGACGACTATGTTATAGTCAGCCGGGAAGCAATCAAACGGTATTGTGCTTCACAGACAGACAGTTCTAGGAAAGAAACTTGTTTAGTTTGGGCCACAGATATGGTGTGAGGAAAGTTGTTGGCGGTTGTTTCAGCTAGGTAAGTATTTGTTGTGGACGGTTTTTTAGTCGAACACCTATCATAAGAGTATCATGAAAGAACATAGACAGACTCACAATGTCTCTTCTGTGAGAAAGAGGGAGTAGAGAGGTGAAAAGATCATCGTCCACTAAATTTCGAAGACGGTTTTGTACCATATCAAGACAATCTATGTATTAACAAAGAAGGTATAGCAGGTATAAATGAAGACTTGTTTTCTCTCGTAAATCAATGTCGCTGCTGGTCGATTTGGTCACTTACTGATTTACAAGGCAAATTGATTCCATCTGTCCTCTAAGGAACTTCTTTAGCCCCTTTGGGAATCAGGGTTTGTCAGCAGTGAGAACCCGGCAAGCAATGAAGAAAGAACTTTTTTCTTTCCTTCTTCTGTCCCTCCTCACTGGACGCTCCAGCATCGACGATCTTCGCCTGATGATAACTGCTGACCGATTTTCGACAGCCAAAGAACATTTAATTCTTCCTTTTACTCATTTGGACACTTTCCAACTTTCTGTCGCTAAAATAAGCTTTTTCGTTGTTTTTGGAAAAGGTTTTGTTTTTCATTTTCGATTACTAATTTCTACTTATGAATATGACACTGTGTGTGTGTGTGTGTATGTGTGTGTGTGTGTGTGTGCGCGCGCGCGCATAACGTTACACGTTAACATGTAAACTCCGTCGCAAGAAGACAGAAGAAAGAAAGAGAAAAGAAATTCAACTCGTTTTTTCAGTTTTTAACAAGACTTTTACTCCTTCTTCATGCTGTGACGTCGCCCACGTTTCTCGAACACATACTTTTCTGAACAACTTTTTTTTCTTTCTCCGAACACGTCTCGAATACCTCTCTTTCTTTGAACACGTCTCGAATACCTCTCTTTCTTTGAACACGTTTCGAATACCTCTCTTTTCCGAACATATCTTGAACACCTCTCTTTCTTCGAACACGTTTTGAATACCCCTCTTTCTTCGAACACATTTTGAATACCTCTCTTTCTTCGAACACGTTTTGAATACCTCTCTTTCTTCGAACACGTTTTGAATACCTCTCTTTCTTCGAACACGTTTTGAATACCTCTCTTTCTTCGAACATGTTACAAATACCTCTCTTTTCCGAACACGTCTCGAATGCCTCTCTTTCTTCGAACACGTTTTGAATACCTCTCTTTTCCGAACACGTTTTGAATACCTCTCTTTTCCGAACACGTCTCGAATATCTCTCTTTCTCCGAACACGTTTTCAAATACCTCTCTTTTCTGAACACGTCTCAAACACCTCTCTTTCATTAGTTTTGGTGGGAATCACATAATTGTTATAATATTAATATGCTACAAGTGTTACTATTATAGGCATAATCACACTAACACACCAGTTCCTGTTAGATCACCAAAGTTAAGCAACGTTGAATCTGGTCAGTACTAAAACGGGTCACCATTTGACAATTCCAAGTGTTGTATGTGATCTCCACTTACATCGGTATTGTTTCCTGTGGTCTTAGACCTCTCCTTGCCACAGGATTCAAGCAGTGATGATTCAGGAGAGGTGTGGCTGTAGATTGCGCAACCGTTACCTCACAATTACATGTGAAGCTACCTTTACAGGGGGTATCCATTGTATTTTGAGACTGAACGGGGACGATGATGATGATTTTAGTAGGTTTTCAATTATTATTGAAATAAATTCTCTTGATAAATGGCCTTTTTTTTTTGGTTTTAATAGGCAGGACTTCTAACAGACGTAGTTTTGCTTGTTTGTTGTGTGTTCTGAAATGGAAGCGTACTGGGAATATAAGATACAGTTTCCACTCAAAACCAGAAAACATATAAGGAAATTAGAAAGGATCAAAATATAAAAATATGCAGATATTGTTGAATAGTATCTGGGTAACGCCAGAATTATTGCTGATTGTGCTCACACGCATATGGAACTGGATGCACACACGCAAATATTGTGGACATCTTCAAACCAAGAAATGTCATCAAAAGTCATAATAATTGAAAGAAAAGTGCAGAAACTTTGAAATCAACATTCTTTAACTGACAAGTTTTGAAAACAGACATATTGAAATTTGGCCTTGGACGAATTTAATAAGGGCCAGTGGAATGCGGCATGGACAAATGAAATTCATAACTAAAGTTTCTTTTGTAAATAAAAACAAATGCCAGCCAAGAAAGAAGTCAGTCAGAGAGAAGGGCACTGCGACGACCAGTCGCCATTTTGTGTCACCCACAACACCTTGGCCTTCTGGACACGATCAAAGTGTAGTATCTGTTCTGATACCTACATCGTGCGAGGCAGTGCTGTTCTGGCGGCACATTCTCGTGCCCGGAACACCTGACAAGCTTTTTGGGTCGCGTTCTGTCCGCACCCCCACTTTGTCTGTCTTTCTCTGCTCTCCCCCCTCCCCCACGGGGGGGGGGATCCGAGCTGATAATTTACGACCTTCCCGCGAGGGAGGGTCGGAAACACCTTCTCTCTTCCCTCCACTAACTTCCCACTCCCTCTCTCAGTTCTATCTCCCCTCTTGCCGCCTTTTGGCGCCACCTCTTTTTGGCGCCAAAGTCGGCTCCCCACTTTGGACGCTGATTCCACGTCACTTTTTTCGGTGAATTTTTTAAAAGAGGGACCCAAAACGGACACCCCCAGCCCGGGAGCCACCAATACCCTCAGCCAGGGGCCCACCAATATGGATACCCCCAGCCAGGGGGCTACTACTCCCCAAGAGGACGAATCCCCAACAGGAGAAAAAACAACTGCTGATGGGGCGTACCGCCCGGGTATGACACCATTGGACGCTCCCCAGGAGGGGGAAAATTTAACAACAGCTCCCCCCGAGGGCGACTCCCCCCAAAGGGGAGCAAAACCAAAATCGGTCGTAGCATCTCACTCCAACCACAAAAAGGAGGAGGTGCCGGACCAAAAGGACAATAAAGGGGACAGCGCTCCCCAGGAGGGCTGCTCTCCCAAAAGGGGAGCAGATCAAGAAAATGAGGGGGCATACCGCCTGGACCTCACAAACGAGGAAGGGGCAGATGGCCTCAAAGTAAACAAAAAGGATCATGCTCCCCAAGAGGCCGACTCCCCAAAACGGGAAGCTGCTCCCGAAAAAGACACTAAAAAGGGAGCCGCCGCCCAAAAAGGTGACATTCCCACAAAAGGACTGACCAAGACATCTGGGGAGGCAGGAAGCGTCGCCAATAAACAGGCAGGGGCGACCTCCATAAAAGACCAAAAACGATCTAACCCCACTAAAGACCCCATACCAACATCAACAAGAGGGTCTGCGTGGGGGAAGACCGTAGAAAAACAACTGTCCCCTCAAGAGTATAGAGACCTGTACCTGACAAAGTACAGACAATACATAGAGGGGGCAGATATAAAACCCATACCGGGTGCCTGGGAGGCGATTGAGGGCAGAGTCCTGTCCTTTGCCATTTCCGATATACCGGAAAACCGGCTCCTAGGAATGAAGAAGGAAGACATGGCGGGGCTTCTCCACAAACTTAACATCCCAGTACTATACCTGTACCAGAGGAGCTTCGCTGTGTGGGACATCCTCCTACCCACCAAGGATGATGCGGAGAGACTCTCCCTCCAAGAAATAAAGCATGGGAGAGTCAAACTAACACCTGAATACCAGGGCAAGAGAAGGACTCGGGTGCAGGTATTTAATGTGCCAACCCAAATACCTGCGGAAGTATTAGGATGCCTCTTCAGCCAGTACGGTGAGGTAGAACAGGTGACCCCAGTACGGTCAAAAACTGGGACTCACCTGGGCTGCTACACAATAGCAATGAGGCTGAAGAGGGAAGGTTTTCAAGCCATACCACCGCTGCTGACATACAAAGACGCCAGCATAACGGTAGTGGTGGAGGGCCGTCGTCCACACTGTTGGTTCTGCCAAAAGCAGGGCCACATGGCTAGGAGTTGCCCCCAAAGGGTAACCCCTAATCCAACAACCCAAAAGGCGGCCACAACCCCTGAGACAACGCCCGCACCAAAACAGGCGGCAACAACCCCTGCAACTGCAACACCAACCCCAGCTCCAAGGAAAACCCAAACCACCCAGGAGGCCAACGGGGAAGAATGGAGCACGGTAGTGAGACAAAAGCGGAAACACATAATCCCTTCTGCCACCGTCCCACCACCAGCCCAAAAATCGAGGCAGGAGCCTCTGCAAATGCAGCAACACCAACAGCCACCGCAGCCAATGCCGCGGAAACAACTGCAGCAACAACTACTGCAGCAGCAAAATCAGCAAGTGCAGCAGAAGCAGCAGCAGCAATGACACCAGCGAGAGCAGCAACAACAAAAACAGCTGCAGCAGCAAATAGAGGAGCAGACACAACCAACGGTCCCCACACCAATCGAGACGGGGATCAAGCGGAGAAAAGACTGCTCCTCTGAGGATGAATCCGCAAGTGAGAGGGAGAGGAACTCAACCTCACCTCTCCCCGGTTCATTCGAAAGAATGAAAAAGAAAAACAAAAGAAGAAAAGAGGAAGAAAAGGTGGCCCCCACTCCCTGTGAACATACACCACCCCTAACAACAAAATCTACTTCCACCCCCAAACTACACACTGCACCAACACCAGACACCGCACCAACACCAGACACCGCACCAACACGAGACACCACCCCAACACCAGACACCGCACCAACACCAACACCAGACACCGCACCAACACCAAACACCGCACCAATACCAGACATCACACCAACACCAACACCAACACCAGGCACCACACAAACACCCGTCCCCACACCAAGGCAAACTGAGCCACTACCCCAAAAAGAAAATGAAAAGAATGAACCGAGGGAGAGGAGAGACTCCTCTGCCTCTTGGAGACCAAAGGTCCTTGCCCCTGAGGAACTATGTAATGTAGACCCTCTATCTGTGGCCACAGACATTTCCCATCGGCAGAGGAAAAACTTAAAACCTCTGCTCGATTACAAACAGATAGAGGGGAAAGATGTAAATATCCCCTCAAATTTCCCGGACGCCCCACTCCTAATAACTTTTGTCAGAACTCCAGAGGCCTGCAAGACCAACTTGTGGACAAGGCTGCAGGCCGCTAAAGGGGCGTTTCCGGGAATTGAACTGGTGAAAAAAAATGACCCTTCTCTTGATGAACTGTCAAAACAATGCAAGGGAAGGGTCCCCGTGTTGGTCCATCCGTCACTCTATAGGGCCCTTAAATTGACTTACCCTTTGGATGTCGGCGGCATTGTGAGAGAAGGTCAGGACATGAAAAACCTGACCACCTTGAGCATTGCACACAACGTCGGTGTCCTTTCCCCGGCTGACTTCGGAGCTGAGTGTAACACACCTTAAGGTAGGTACCATGGCTTTGAATTTGGCTAGTCTGAATGCGAGGGGCTTGAGATCATCGGGCCGGGCGGCTCGCCTCCGGCACGACCTCTTGTCCCTGGGAGTGGATGTTGCTGCGATTCAGGAGACGCATTTCGTTTCCTCTGTGGACTGTCAGGTGCTGGCCCGAGACTTTGAGGTTTTCTCAGCATATGGCAGCCCGCGGGGGAAGGGAGTTTCCGTGCTGGTTAAACGTACCCTGTCGGCGACGGTCGACGTTGTCCATAGAGATGCGGTGGGTAGGCTGGTTGTGGCCGATGTTGCCGTAAAAGATTCTGTGTTTCGGGTGATTGCGGTTCATGCGCCCAGCACCGCTCGTGAGAGGGTCTCATTCTTCAGTCAGCTTGACGCGTTTGTAGATTGTCGGAAGCGGGTAGTGCTAATGGGGGATTGGAATTCCATCTTAGACCCCGACATAGATAAGGTAGGAGGCGGAGCTAGAGGATCGGAGAGGTGCGAGTCCAGCCTGGCTGATCTGATGGCTAGATGCGGTCTGGTCGACAGGTTTCGGTTCGAGCATCCAGGGCGGGAGATGTGGACGTGGACCAATAGTGTTTCCTCCTATCCAAATACCTATTTGGACAGGATGTTAGTTAGGAGAGGCGAAGTAGACTTCTTATCTTGTCCCACGTTCACTTGGCTAGGCCAGACGGACCATAAATTAGTTATGGCCCGGCTGAAGCTAGGAAATAGGCCTAAGTTAGCGGGGTACTGGAAGTTAAACACCTCCCTTCTGGAGATACAAGACTTCCAAGATCAGTTAAGAGAATTGATTAAAAAGGCACTAGTGGGGGCGGTTACCGGGAGTAAGTGGTGGTTAGGTCTCAAAGCCAAGATCAGAAGCTTCTCCGTCAAGTATGCCCAGCGCCTCGCACTAGATAAGGCCAAGACGAAGAAGAAGCTAGAGCAGAAACTAGCCCAGGCTACGGGGGAGGGTGATAGGGTTAGTCAGGAACTAGCTAAGCAGGACCTTCTACGCGAGACTAGCGAGCGTTACGAAGGCCAAGTAGTTAGAGCTAGGCTTAGAAAGATAGGCAACGAAGCAGTCAATTCTGATGCAGACGTGCGCCGTGAGGTTTCTAGGCGTGGCTCGGACAAATACATTGCAAAAATCAAACATCCGAATGGACGCACCCTGGAATCGACTCGGGAGATCTGCGAGGGGTTTCGAGAACATTTCGAGGAGCGTTTTACGCAGCAGCCCGATCTTCCGGTCCTTGAGTTTAGCGACTATTTGGCCGACTCTCCCCGCCTCGAGGCGGCTAGAGCGGCTGGTTGCGAGGGCCGGGTGACGGAGCAGGAGGTCTTTTCTGCGCTGAAGCAGGTCAGCTGTGACAGATCGCCAGGACTTGATGGTCTGCCATACGAACTGTACTTGAGGCTGTCGCCCATGTTTCTGCCTCTTCTGACGGATATGTTCAACCATTGGTTTGCTCAGGGATCCATCCCAGGGCAGGTGACCAAGGGAGTGATCACATTGCTGAAGAAAGGTGACGGGCATGGAGGGGAAGAGTTAGACGACTACAGGCCCATAACTCTGCTAAACACAGAGTTGAAGATTTTGGCCAAGGTCCTGTCGAATCGGCTGCAGGTTTTTATCGACGAGTTGGTTGAACCGGAACAGAACTACGCTGTGAAGGGGAGATCGATTCAGAACAACTTGCACCTGATCCGCATGATCCTAGAGGGGGGAATAGATGACGACACGGAAGCCGCGCTGATAAACTTAGATCAGTCCAAAGCTTTCGATAGGGTCGACCATCGTTTCCTGGCATCTGTCTTAGAGGCCGCCGGTTTTAAACCGGACTTTTGCAAGTGGATCTCCATAATGTATCGACAGCCCATGGCTGTCGTGCAAGTGAACGGAAAGTGCTCGAAACCCTTTGTTATCTCTCGGTCGGTTCGTGAGGGTTGTCCGCTGTCGCCCCTGCTTTATGTCCTGGCTTTGGAGCCTCTTCTCCGCAAGCTGAGACATGGGGAGGCACATTCGGCCCTGCGCGGAATGGCTCTGCCTGGCGGCTCAGCTGCCAAGGTATCCGCGTTCGCCGATGATGTCACGATCTTCGTGTCGGGCTTCAGAGACATTGAGGTCGTGTCGGAGGCACTCACACAGTACGAAAGAATTACAGGGGCCAAGATAAACCGCAACAAGTCGGTAGGACTGCGGTTGGGCGCATGGAGTGGCAACGCAAACCTCCCTGCGCCCTTCAGCTGGACAGATGGCCCGGTCCGGATCCTCGGCGTGTGGTTCGGACCGGGTCTCCAGCTTGACAAGAATTGGTTGGAGGTACGGTCAAAGGTGGAGGCTGCAGTCAATTCGTGGCTTCCTAGGAAACTTTCCTTAAAGGGTAGAGCTGAGGCGTGCGCCACTTACGTCTTTCCTCTCATCCTTTACCGACTGGCCGTACTTCCCCTGCCTGCACAACACCTAAAAGCTCTTGTCGAACTCTTGTCCTCGCTCCTTTGGGACAGAGGAAGACACTGGGTGAGCAGACAGGTCTGTATTCAACGTCCGTGTGAGGGAGGCTTGGGAATGCCAGACTTGAAGTGTCATCGAGATGCTGAGAGGCTGGCCTTCCTGAGCCACTATATGCAGGAGGACCAACCGTGGCACCCCGTGGTTATTGCCGCCTTCCCCGACCTCGTTCTCGACCCTTCCATCGAGAGCCGTCGCAGGCCGCGGGGAGAATCTGCCTACATGAAAGAGTGCCGAGCCGCGCTAAAACGACTACCAAGGTCCAGTGACCTTGTGACTGCTACCCGTAGGGAACTCCACAGGGATCTAGTGAAGGGGGCCGCTGACGACCCGCTATGCGCGCGTTTGGGGTGGCAGCAGAGTGAGATCCGCTCCGCATGGAGCTGGGCGCCAGGTTCGAGTCATCTGAACAATTTGGAGTTCTCTCTGACCTGGCGATTGGCCCGAAATGCACTTCCACTCAACAACGTACAATGCAGTTCTGGGTTTTTGGAGTCGCCTGATTGTCCCCGTTGTGGGACAACGGCCGTGGAAACTACGGATCACGCTTTCTTCGATTGCCGCAAACTCCGCCAGTACTGGTCGTATGTCAGTGGGGTGACGGCTCGCATCGATCCTGAGCATCCTCGCCCAATTACTGTATCCAATGTTGTGGACAACGTGAGGCCACTGTGGGACCGGGAAAGACAAATGGTCTACGTTACGATCCTGGCCGTGGCGAGAATGGTGATTTGGACGTCGCGTCTGCAAGGTTGCCAGGGGGTGTTGTCTTTTTCTGATCAAGATCTGATCGCTTTCTTTAAACACCAACTACGGGTGAAGATCAGATGTGATAGAAGAAGGCTGCATCGCGCGGCATTTGACAGAAGATGGATACATGTGGCAAGTCTGTGTGTACGAAGAGGAGCCAAATTTGAATACGTGTTCCCCGCCTAGGTGTGGAACGCGCAGTTCTGTAAAGTAAAATTAAACAAGTAGTCTCTCAGCTAGCTGAGTGTGTGTTCTATCCCTCCCCGATTAGGAAGCCTCCAAGATCCCCATCCCCTCTTACCTGCAATTTTTGTTCTCACCCCTTCCTCTAAATTTTACCCATCTTGGAGAAAAAGAAATACAAACTAACCTCCATCCCTTACCCACAAAAATTTTCTTTTCTCCATTCACCCCCATCTAGAGGGCATCCCCACCTAGAGACTGACCCGCAGAAGCGAGGTTCCTTTTACAAACCTAGTGGAACGGGCAGTCTATCAATTAGACGGGGTTGGGAGGGTCCTACTAATCACTTTTTGTTTTTTCTTCCCCCGCCCTCGACACAAATGAATTATTGTTACCATTTTATTGTTATCTTTTTTGTTTTTACACGTCAATAAAAAATGTTTTAAAAAATTGGGAGTTACTAGGACGCCCCCCAATATGAAAGGGTGAATGCGGTATTATGGTGAAAGAAGATACTAGCTGGGAGAAACTTTTGACTTTGTTTAGTTCTGGAGTGACAAGGATGACCAACGACCCCCAAAATTCCCCCCTTTTGAGTTGGCCATGTGCCTAAGTTTTTTGTTCAACGTTAATTTTGAATGTATTTTTTTTAACATGAATAAAAGATTAAATATCTCAAAGTGTAGTATCTGTTCCGGCAGATGCTGCAAGCTATGACTAGCAAAGACCATATGTGGGGGTGACCCCACATATAAGACCTTGGTAGATGTAGGGGCAACCCTTCATACCAATTGTCACTATCCAACTCTCCTACTCCCCGGGGAGTTGGTCCCCATTTCCCCTTCACTCCTCACATTAAAAATCGGCCTTGTGCCTAATTTGCTCGGTGGGGGAGCAAATAAATACCATCTGTTCCGGCAGATGCTGCACTTAAGATAATTTGTACCAGTCAATGGAGGGGAAACCCTCTATACTGGGACAATTATTATTTTTGGTAACCAGAGTGACCCCTTTTAGGGGAGCTGGTTTTTACCTCACATTAAAAACGGCCTTGTGCCTAATTTGCTCAGTGGGGGAGCAAATAAATACCATCTGTTCCGGCAGATACTGCACTTAAGATAATTTGTACCAGTCAATGGAGGGGAAACCCTCTATACTGGGACAATTATTATTTTTGGTAACCAGAGTGACCCCTTTTAGGGGAGCTGGTTTTTACCTCACATTAAAAACGGCCTTGTGCCTAATTTGCTCAGTGGGGGAGCAAATAAATACCATCTGTTCCGGCAGATGCTGCACTTAAGATAATTTGTACCAGTCAATGGAGGGGAAACCCTCTATACTGGGACAATTATTATTTTTGGTAACCAGAGTGACCCCTTTTAGGGGAGCTGGTTTTTACCTCACATTAAAAACGGCCTTGTGCCTAATTTGCTCAGTGGGGGAGCAAATAAATACCATCTGTTCCGGCAGATACTGCAAGCTATGACTAGCTATGACTAGCAAAGACCAGATGTGGGGGCAACCCCACATGCCTGACCTTTAACCAGCTCCCATTTCCCACCTCTCAGGAGCTGGTCCCCTTTTTCCCTTCCCCCTCCCTTCACTCCTCACATTAAAAATTGGCCTTGTGCCTAATTTGCTCGGTGGGGGAGCAAATAAATACCATCTGTTCCGGCAGATGCTGCACTTAAGATAATTTGTACCAGTCAATGGAGGGGAAACCCTCTATACTGGGACAATTATTATTTTTGGTAACCAGAGTGACCCCTTTTAGGGGAGCTGGTTTTTACCTCACATTAAAAACGGCCTTGTGCCTAATTTGCTCAGTGGGGGAGCAAATAAATACCATCTGTTCCGGCAGATACTGCACTTAAGATAATTTGTACCAGTCAATGGAGGGGAAACCCTCTATACTGGGACAATTATTATTTTTGGTAACCAGAGTGACCCCTTTTAGGGGAGCTGGTTTTTACCTCACATTAAAAACGGCCTTGTGCCTAATTTGCTCAGTGGGGGAGCAAATAAATACCATCTGTTCCGGCAGATGCTGCACTTAAGATAATTTGTACCAGTCAATGGAGGGGAAACCCTCTATACTGGGACAATTATTATTTTTGGTAACCAGAGTGACCCCTTTTAGGGGAGCTGGTTTTTACCTCACATTAAAAACGGCCTTGTGCCTAATTTGCTCAGTGGGGGAGCAAATAAATACCATCTGTTCCGGCAGATACTGCAAGCTATGACTAGCTATGACTAGCAAAGACCAGATGTGGGGGCAACCCCACATGCCTGACCTTTAACCAGCTCCCATTTCCCACCTCTCGGGAGCTGGTCCCCTTTTTCCCTTCCCCCTCCCTTCACTCCTCACATTAAAAATTGGCCTTGTGCCTAATTTGCTCGGTGGGGGAGCAAATAAATACCATCAAAGTGTAGTATCTGTTCCGGCAGATACTGCAAGCTATGACTAGCTATGACTAGCTATGACTAGCAAAGACCAGATGTGGGGGCAACCCCACATGCCTGACCATTAACCAGCTCCCATTTCCCACCTCTCGGGAGCTGGTCCCCTTTTTCCCTTCCGCCTCCCTTCACTCCTCACATTAAAAATCGGCCTTGTGCCTAATTTGCTCGGTGGGGGAGCAAATAAACACCATCTGTTCCGGCAGATACTGCAGGCTATGACTAGCTATGACTAGCAAAGATCAGATGTGGGGGCAACCCCACATGCCTGACCATTAACCAGCTCCCATTTCCCACCTCTCGGGAGCTTGTCCCCTTTTTCCCTTCCCCCTCCCTTCACTCCTCACATTAAAAATCGGCCTTGTGCCTAATTTGCTCGGTGGGGGAGCAAATAAATACCATCTGTTCCGGCAGATACTGCAAGCAAAGACCATATGTGTGGGCAACCTCACATATAAGACCTTGGTAAATGTAGGGGAAACCCTTCATACCAATTGTCACTATCCAACTCCCCTACTCCCCGGGGAGTTGGTCCCCATTTCCCCTTCACTCCTCACATTAAAAATCGGCCTTGTGCCTAATTTGCTCAGTGGGGGAGCAAATAAATACCATCTGTTCCGGCAGATACTGCAAGCTATGACTAGCTAGGACTAGCTATGACTAGCAAAGACCAGATGTGGGGGCAACCCCACATGCCTGACCTTTAACCAGCTCCCATTTCCCACCTCTCGGGAGCTGGTCCCCTTTTTCCCTTCCCCCTCCCTTCACTCCTCACATTAAAAATTGGCCTTGTGCCTAATTTGCTCGGTGGGGGAGCAAATAAATACCATCTGTTCCGGCAGATACTGTAAGCAAAGACCATATGTGGGGGCGACCCCACATATAAGACCTTGGTCAATGTAGGGGCAACCCTTCATACCAATTGTCACTATCCAGCTCCCTTACTCCCCGGGGAGTTGGTCCCCATTTACCCTTCACTCCTCACATTAAAAATCGGCCTTGTGCCTAATTTGCTCAGTGGGGGAGCAAATAAATACCATCTGTTCCGGCAGATACTGCAAGCTAGGACTAGCTATGACTAGCAAAGACCAGATGTGGGGGCAACCCCACATGCCTGACCTTTAACCAGCTCCCATTTCCCACCTCTCGGGAGCTGGTCCCCTTTTTCCCTTCCCCCTCCCTTCACTCCTCACATTAAAAATTGGCCTTGTGCCTAATTTGCTCGGTGGGGGAGCAAATAAATACCATCTGTTCCGGCAGATACTGTAAGCAAAGACCATATGTGGGGGCGACCCCACATATAAGACCTTGGTCAATGTAGGGGCAACCCTTCATACCAATTGTCACTATCCAGCTCCCTTACTCCCCGGGGAGTTGGTCCCCATTTACCCTTCACTCCTCACATTAAAAATCGGCCTTGTGCCTAATTTGCTCAGTGGGGGAGCAAATAAATACCATCTGTTCCGGCAGATGCTGCAAGCTATGACTAGCTATGACCAGATGTGGGGGCAACCCCACATGCCTGACCATTAACCAGCTCCCATTTCCCACCTCTCGGGAGCTGGTCCCTTTTGTCCCTTCCCCCTCCCTTCACTCCTCACATTAAAAATCGTCCTTGTGCCTAATTTGCTCGGTGGGGGAGCAAATAAATACCATCTGTTCCGACAGATGCTGCAAGCAATGACTAGCAAAGACCATATGTGGGGGTAACCCCACATATCTGACCTTGGTCACTGTAGGGGCAACCCTTCATACCAACAGTTACTAATCCAGTTCCCATTTCCCACCTCTCGCTCGGGGCTGGTTCCCCCTTTCCCTCCCCCCTCCCTCCATCTCCACATTAAAAAACGGCCTTGTGCCTAATTTGCTCAGTGGGGAAGCAAATAAATACCACAGTGTAGTATCTGTTCTTCATATGCTGCACTTCAATTTCTTGTTCTCTGTCAGTGAAGGAGAAATACTTCACGACTGAGACAATTTTTATTCTTGTTCCTATTCTCCACGTTAAAAAACGACCCTGGTGTCTAACTCTGTTCCTGTGTGGAGGCATTGTAAACAGGAACACTTCCCGACGCCTCATCTCTCTCTCTCTCTCTCCATAGCACATTGAGAAAGAATTGGACAGAAAACAAATTGTCATTCCTTTTTATAAACTTACGTCAAGTGTTTTTTTTTTAAACAACTTATTATCTTATATACATTCTCTATTTAAAAGATTAAATAGACGACACGGTTAAAAACTAAAGAACTACAACATAACGTAACAATATGAAGTTTTCATGATATGCTTACAAGAAAAGATCCTGCCTCTATGATACAGCGAAACAGTCTCTCTGTAGATGATTATCTGTTCCTTTGCTCTTGGGTAGAGCTCAGGCCAGGAACATTCTAACTGTCACTAGCTCATAGAATAAAAGAATAACATCAAGAAAAAAAAAGAAAGGGGCCACCCTTTCTTCTTCGCCGAAGACTGTTAACAATCACATGTTATGTCTTCAATGTAGCACATTATTTTTCAATTATTTATCAAGTTGCACGTTTGGAGTTCCCTCCTTTTGATATGTTCACGTCACCTTCAGCCCAAGCCGGAAGAAGGGAAGAAAAAAGAAAAAGCAGAGACAATAATAAACGTGGCCGAGAAAAGTGTGTTCGAGACGTGTCACGAGAAGCAGAGAGACGTGTTTGGAGAAAGAGAGGTGTTCGAGACATGTTAGGGGAAAGAGAGGTCTTCGAGATTTGTTCGGAGAAAGAGAGGTGTTCGAAACGTGTTAGGACAAAGAGAGGTGTTCGTGTTCGGAGAAAGAGAGGTGTTCGAGACGTGTTCGGAGAAAGAGAGGTATTCGAGACGTTCTGAGAAAGAGAGGTGTGTGAGACGTGTTAGGGGAAAGAGAGGTGTTCGAGACGTGTTCGAGACGTGTTCTGAGAAAGAGAGGTGTTCAAAACGTGTTCGGAGAAAAAGAGGTGTTCGCGACGTGTTCAGAGAAAGAGAGGTGTTCGAGACATTCAAAGAAAGAGAGGTGTTCGAGACGTGTTTGGAGAAAGACAGGTGTTCAAATCTGTCGCAAGACATAAAAATGGTGGCCATTTTTATCCACAAAAAAACAAAAAATTACCGTACTTTGGGGTAATTGCGTCAAGTCCGAGGTAATTGCGCTAAGTAGTTAAAAGTGCTCTTTTAGTAACCACGCATATAAAGGGCACATTTTTTAGTTGGCGCAATTACGCCCGGATTTGGCGCAATTACCCAAAGTACGGTAGTGTAACTACTTTACCACAAGATGCGTCGTCTGTATTTAACACCAACTTTTCTTAATACATTGCTTTTAATTATAAAAAAATGTTTTTACAGAGAAGTTACCACTTTTTTAAATGGGAATTTCTTCAGACAAGGTATGAAGCCACTTGAGGTAAGGAGCTAAAATATAGTACTTCAAGATTAAAAACTTGCCAACGATGAGTGTTAGATGGAATAGATTCTGACTCAGAAAACAGCCATTATTCTCTTTTTGCCACAAACATCGCTCATGGAATGTGAGGTCTAAAGAGCGAAATAAGGGAAGCGAAAGTTAAGCTTGGAGGCCACTCGAGGATAAGGGTTAATGTGTGTACAGTGATCACTGGGACTGCAGCATGATGATCGGTAGTGGTAGAAATTGGGTAGAATTTTATTATTTAAGGGGACAGCTTAACAAGAATTTGTTTACATTGAATTTGAAAACGACCATGTTGTAAGCAGCTGGAAACCAGATCTGCGATACAGAGTTCCGCAGGCGGAAAGGAAAGAAAGATGGGAGTTGCGTTTAGATTTAGGCACAGATAGAAGGTAGGGGGAATTGTTGATAGTTGATGTATATGCTTTCTTCCAATAAATAAAACTAGAAGAATACCCGTCCCAAATTGGGTAACATTACTTCTCCAAACAGAACAGTTTTGCAACACAATTTTGCCTTGCAAACATTGATACCAATATATAATACAGTAGAACGTCGGGGCACGGTGAACTAAGGATA